>NW_013668067.1:99411-111041 GCF_000517525.1 Limulus polyphemus
AGGCACGGCTAGCGCAGATAGCCCTCGTGTAGCTTTGCGCGAAATTCCAAAATTTCAGTGATTTAAATGACTCGCAATTGGACTTCTCCATCTAAGTTATATTGGTGAAGTCCACAATCAACGTTTTCAGCTTACTCCAAAACATTTGCACCTTATTGTGAGTACCTAAGCCTTCTACGGTATAAAAAGTATGTTTACTTATATCACATACACGCACAGTAAAACATTCATACATATTCATATTCATATTCGTACTGTAATTTGTACTGTGTACAATTATTATCCACGACATGATAAAGATATAACCTTCTACAATGTTAGTTATACTAAAATATGAACAGTTAGCTGGTGTTAGTCATGGAGAAATAAGCACAATTATCTCCAGTACTAATTATATACAATAATCTACAGTGTTAGCAATAGAAAAATAAGCACATTTAAATACAATGATAGTTATACATGAATAAGCACAATTATCTTCAGCGCTAGCTAGATAGGAATAAGCAAACGTCTCTGAAGTACTAGTTGTAAAGAACAACTGTTTACAGTGTTAAACAGGAGTAAGCACAATTGTATACAGAGTGTTTATGGTGTAAAGTATTCAGAAATAAGCTCCTGGCTACTGTAATTAATGTTGACAAAATTATTAAAGAATCACTTTGAGGTAAATGCTTAAAATAATATTTTTAAAGCTACGTAATTCTATTTTGTTTTGGATAAACATTTGGATGAGATTATTGGGTTGTAGTGTGTCAAGGCATGTTCATGTTTGTTGCATGTTCTGATGATCTTATTGGTTGTATTTCTTTTTTTCCTGCCATTTTTAACGAAATACAACTCTCCCAGTGTCAAATTTATTTTTAGATACAAAATGAAAAACAAAAGGACACATGTTTTAACATTTCATCACTTATCCGAAATTTGATATTGGTATAGTAAACTTCTGGATGTTTGAAGCAGAATACCTTTTCCTGATAGAAGTATAAAATTCCAAACCCACATGTCAGTGTCCTAGAGAAGGAAATATATTTGCTAATGGCAGTAAAAGAGTGAAATTGTGTATTGTGTGTAATGTTTGATTATATTTATCTCAAAAGTTTTGATCCTATATCTTAAGAAAGTACTGACATCAATCCATTAATTTTTTTCCATTAAATAAATACTTGTTCTGTTAAGAAAATAACACAGTTAATAAGCAATGAAATCCATTCAAATTGGACAAAAAAAAATATTCAATACGTATGCTAATATTGATGAAACTAAAGCAACCCCAAAGTACATTTTACATATTATTTTCATGTAATAATCAAATGAGAAAGCCAATTAGCAGAAAACATTGTCATTTACCTGCATTGATACATTTTTTGTGATATTAATCTGCAAACAAAGTTTAAAGTACGGAAATAAGCTGTCTTCTGTATTTACATCTTTGACGAACCACATAACCAAAACCTTAGAACTAAACCAATTAATACATCCGGCAGTAGCAAGTATAGTAAATTATATATATATATATTTATTAACAGATTTAGGAGCATAACAAAACAAACCACAAAATATAGATTTCCTGAAAGAAAAAAACTTATTTATTCCATAATTGAAATATAACAGTTTATGAAATTACCTTTTCTGGCTAACCTACCAAAAATGCTGAGACGAATAACTATGTTTCATAGAGTAAAGTAAAAAAAAATGCTTCCAGTTAGACTTTGTTTTTGAATTTCGCGCACAGCTACACGAGGGCTATCTGCGCTAGCCGTCCCTAATTTAGCAGTGTAAGACTAGAGGGAAGGCAGCTAGTCATCACCACCCACCGCCAACTCTTGGGCTACTCTTTACCAATCCAAGCAGGATTGACCGTCATATTATAACGCCCCCACGGCTGAAAGGGGCGAGCATGTTTGGTGTGACGGGGATTCGAACCCGCGACCCTCAGATTGCGAGTCGAGCGCCGTAACCACCTGGCCATGCCGGGCCTGCTTCCAGTTAAGATATTAACATGATTCATATCTACATATTCATGATCTGAACAGAACGTTTTAAAATTCTTTGAACATTGTGAATTTAAAAGACAATGTGCATCCATCTCAGAACATCCGAGTTTTTTATACTTTACTTTCAAGTGTTAGGAAATACGATCATGTATATTTGTGGTAGAATATAAAAGATGTTTCAAAAATAGTCATACCATTTAATTATCTCTAAATCTCAGTCCATTTTTGAATATTCACCATCACTAGAATTGTTTTAAGTAACCTACAAAAAGTAATATAATGCAGACAAAACACGCAGGACATTCTAGATTACTTTAGATATCCGAAGATGTTTACACAATTCACAACTTAAGAGTTCTTTCTTTAATATCCACTGCTTACATCCACATGCACTCAGGTACACGGTACACAGTTCGGAACTCAACTGATCAATGAATATCTCCCACTCCTCACCTACATCATACGAGAGCTAAGTGCTTTTCTCGAGGCCATTATAACACTGAAACTGATCACATGTAAGGAATGACCGAGAACAGGTCGAGCGTTTTTCTTTGGCATTTTAATCAAATCCAGAACATAGACTAGAGAGTCTGTATATATATATAGAGAGAGAGGAGGGGGAGAGGGAGCAAATGCAGGAAGCGAGGATTCAAGTCTGTTGCTGAAGCTTGAGCACTAAGTCATGTTCTTCTCGTCCACCTGCCAGGTTCCCAGCCAAGCAGAAAATGTATTCGGTTTTAGCTAAGAGTCCATTTTTGACAGGTTGTCCGTGTCAACCTACATAGGTAGTATGAATTGGTGTGTTATGTTCAATATATGGGATTCGGTAGGCAAAAATAGGAATAATGTTCGTAGTGCCTCATAAAAAAAACGTACCACTGTCTTAAAATGCTAAATACTTAACTAACTCAGCGGAATAAACTACACAATATTTGCTCTTGCTGTACAAAATATATGTTTTTATATCTTAATTTAGAATATTAAATACATGTAGAAGCTAAAGTGTTACACGCATCTTTACGTTCAGCCAATTTGTTTAAATAAAGAATATCTTATATACACATGAAAAGCAGTGTAACTTTGAATCCTCGAGTGATATTCAGGTACATTAATATCAGCTGATAAGTCTAAGGTATCCGCAAAAACGCAAATTCAAACAAGTAGGTGAATAATAAATCGAACACAGAAAAAGGAAACAAACAAACACAAGTAAACAAGTAATCAAACTCTTTATTCACATAAAATGTTGTTCTGAATTTATCAAACTACTCGGCTTTTGATTCGCAGATTGACTATATTGGCCGATGTGGGATGGAGAAAGACTATCCAAACACACTTTTAAATGAGACAAGGGGATTCTAAGTGCGGTATCCCATAATCCAAAGTTATTTACGTCACTGACTATTCCAAATAACATGTACAGGTGAGAAACTCTCAATTCATACCAATTTGTACAAGTATCTGTATCACTCCTCGAAATGGGGTGGCCCCTTCCCAGAGAGTGGTTAAAATAAGAATACCATAAGTACATGTAGAACACCTGCATGAAAATTTAGAAACATTATCTCAATACACCAGACTAAAGATATTTTCCATACTAGAAAAAAATGGTGGAATTAGTAACTACTTCAGTTAGACACTCATACTCGTCGCAAAATATAAACAAGTAGGACAAGTATTTCTCCCTTTAATATCCACTTATGCCCGAAATTGCTATTAAAACAAGAAGAAATGAATCACAAGTTCTTTACACAATCTGAAAAATAAAGCAATATTATAATTTACTCTTTCAAGGACAAACACTTAGCAACTAACAGCAAACCTATTGAACTAATAGTGGTTTGGAATATGTTTTAAACCTTGAACATATTAAACCTCTGAATAAATACAATAAGATAGGCAGCAAACCTTTTTCCATTAGGCCTGATTAAAGGCGTGCATAAACTCCAAGTTTGAATGCCATGTACTTTACAGCACAAAACAGAGATGCGTGTCTTTGTGATTACCTTTTGAAGTTCATCTCAAGCAAAAGAAATGGTTAAAACATAACTCACTGTTGTTTCAATCATGTAGTAGGTAACTTAAACGAGTAGTATTGACTAAGTATAAACAATTATTTCATGATTTTGTCCAACACTCATTATTTTTACAGTCTGTGATCAGCTCCTGATGAGAAAAAAGGAATGTACTCGAAAGAAAAGAGGGACTAGTTTCCTTGGGGAGAAAAATGCACACAAACAGAGGAAGCTTTGAAGAGTTATGCAGTTATTACTACTGATGGTTTCATAACCGATATTAAAATATTGATGCCAAAAGTCAAAGAATGCAGCACGCGCCCATCGATCAAAAACCTCACCCGTGAATTTGGTTACCTAACATTTCTCGGCTTTCAAGAACCCTATTTACGATCATTTTATTCAAGCTTGCTGATCGTATGGCCTATTAATGATCTACGACATATCGTATTACTGAGCTATGTTTTATATTATAACCTTATTTTTAGTACAAATGGAGAACATTTTATTTCAATGGTTTATTTGTTTGTTTGTTTGTTTTGAATTTCGCGCAAAACTGCACGAAGGCTATCTGCGCTAGCCGTCCCTAATTTAGCAGTGTAAGACTAGAGGGAAGTCAGCTAGTCATCCCCACCCTCCGCCAACTCTTGAGCTACTCTTTTACCAACGAGTGGGATTGACCGTCACATTATAACGCCCCCACGGCTGAAAGGACGAGCATGTTTAGTGTGACGGGGATTTGAACCTGCGACCCGCAGTTTGCGAGTCGAGCGCCCCAACCACCTGGCCATGCCGGGCCGGGCCTTTATTTCAATGGTCTTACATCTGATATGTATTAGGAAAAATCTTGAAATTTGTTTCGTATGCTTAAGAATTAATGATAAGGATAACAAAATTGTCGTCCTTAAATTATTCAGATGTTCTTATACAATAATGATAAATTTGATAATATTTTCTCTTACACTGTCTACGTTACGGTGAAGAGACCGAAATTCTGATTCGACAATAATTGTTTACAAACTGAACAGAGGACTTTGATTTTAGCCTTTACCCTCTACATCATCGGTCTACCGTTGTTCTAGAATGTTTTCGCCTTCAGCTTCATCTTTTCCTATTTTTTATCACTTCGAAACTAAACTCACCTACAGGGAGCTTTTCCTATCCACGTGAATGGCACGTGGTTCTTTGAGCCTATATATACATTTATCACTTTAATACATTTATAAGCGATATAACATGATTTTAATTACTGCAGTACTTAAACAATGGTTAAAAAAATGTGTTAACAATAAATGGGAAATTGGCACGATTCATGCTAACAATAAACACCTTTAAAATCAACCAGTTACTTAATTTACTGCAGTACTTAAACAATGGTTGAAAATGTGTTCACAATAAATGGGAAATTGGCACGATTCATGCTAACAATAAACACCTTTAAAATCAACCAGTTACTTAATTTACTGCAGTACTTAAACAATGGTTGAAAATGTGTTCACAATAAATGGGAAATTGGCACGATTCATGCTAACAATAAACACCTCTTCGCACTTGAATGTTGTTTATTTTAAAACACTAAAATTAAGCGCGTTCTGAATGTTTTACAACTAAGTTCAGACTAAAGAGGATTTTTAAATTTATTACCATAAAACAGCTTACTACGAAAATGTATCGAATTTTTAAAGTATCGAAAGATTAATTTATGAGATGGCGAAACTAACTGTTACTGATTATTACAAAACATAAAACTTATATATAAACCATAATAAATAATACATATATGTAAAGGTTACTTGGCAGATAGTTTGAATAATTATAGCCATAACTTAATCCAATCCATTTACTGTTCAATAATGTACTTGAACTTGCTTATGATGGCAGATTTTGAATGGTATTACAGGACATGAGAATTCCGTGTGTTCTTTCTTTGTAATTCTAAAACTCTTCAGCAAAGCAGTGTTATTCGGTAGGTTTGGTAGTTTAATGCACTTGCAACAATGCTTATTTATCCTTCATTAAAAATCAAAACAAAAAAACATCCAAGTTAATGTAAATATTCGTGTATTTTCGTCTTTTACAGAACAATTTCAATATGAGTAAATATATATATATATATTTGTTATTTTAAGGGAAGAGTAAAAGAAAATTTTAATTCCAGACTAATGGTGCATCATGAATTCGATGCACGTCATTTACTTTAATTAACCATGCATAATGGGTCGTTTCAGTTCAGAGAAAAGCTCTTACAGCATTCCCTTCAACAAGGTTTCTCTAGCATTACACTAGGCGACCTGTTGTCTATAGATGAAAGAGAAAAACGCTAAATCAGCACAACCCAAACCTCGTGAGACAAAACGAGCTAAAATTACCTTTCTCTGGGTAGAAAGCTTACTGCAAATGCCGATCCAAGCGCTTGCCGTTATGAAGAAGCAGTGTGATTGGTAAATTGAAGTAACCAGGTGTAGCGACAGCCGCTATTTGGCATGATAATGAATTATGATATCTTGAATGTACTTTATTTATATAAATAATTCTCGATTTACTGTTCACTTATAAATAACATATCCATTTCCCAACTCTTATGATCACTTGATGGATATGAATATTTATTATGTTACGAATTACTTGTAAATCTCCAAACTTATGAGTGAAAGTAAATAATAATAATATGTTATAATTTGTCAACCATACTGTATACGCCATATACAGTGCCAACAAAGCTTTTCTCCTATACCAGGATTATTTAAGCCGGTTGGGATACGACACACACACATAGTAGTAGTCTAGCTATTATTTAACTAATAGTTCAGTATTATCAGATGAAGTAACAACAAGAACAACACAAATGAAAAAGACTGACATTACCTCCGTTAGGCTTAAATCTTTCACTTCTCGGACTGTTTGAAATATAATTAATTGTGTTTAAACTCACCTTACATCAGTACTGTTTTTAGAACAACACGTTTTTTTTAACTAAGCACAACTGAATGATCTCGTAATTTTACAAACATTGTACCGTTTCAGTAACAATCTTCGTTCTAAAACATAACAAAATCTAAGGAGGGATTATTTTCCTCGCTTGCTGGTTACGTTATGTAATCTGACGGTTGATAAGACAGTGTTACTTTATTTTATATCATTTGCTTTTTTATTCTAATGTTTTCGATGATTATTACTCGAGATCAAATGCAAGGAAAAAGGAGTATAAAATGTTACACCTTTTAAGGAATTATACAACTTGAATGATGTACATTAAGCATTCCATTCAGAACGTGTTTTATTTGAAAAGAAGAAGAAAAACATCACTTGTGAATAAGAATGCACAGTGGGTTTTTCTATACCTAAATCAAATACACTAGCTATTTCACTTACATCTGACAACAGCGATCGTTACAAACCGCTCTCATCAAATTTTCAAGATCAATTTACTTTTAGACTTAAGACCCATGCTCAGCCAATTCAACATACCTTGTCCTCTCTTTTGTCCTCTTGTTTCGTGCCCCCTAAGGAACGAAGCGTACATGTCCAAGTAATTGCAAGAATGACCACTAGGGGACCCAACTGTCACATTCGTTTAGAAGGACATTCCTGTTTTATTACGCTTACGGAGTATCTTACAAACTAAAAATACAACAAAACATACAACGCGTAATTTATAAAATAAACCTAATGCGTGTATAGATTCCAATTATTTCTGTTTGGAACGGGAACTTCAGAAAGTAAAATAACAAAATATTACGTATATATATATATGTGCAAAAAATGTAGAACCAAGAAATCATAAGAAAATTACGTTTTATTTACATAAAAATAGTTTTACATTTTCTTATAATTAAGTGCGTGCGTGTGTATGTATGTATATATAATAAATGTTTACAGAAATACTAATTCAAATATGTTTCATGTTACATTCTTCAAATAATAATACAGAATTCTCGATGTTATAAGAGTCTTGATATTTGAATAATAGTAATAAGGCAAGTTCCAGTAATATTATAAACTATGCAAAGTTCAGACGCAGGAAACTGTTTGTGGTCTAAGCAGAACTGGAAGCTGTCGTCTACCCTTTCCGTTTCTTACATGTACGTACTAACAGGTACAAACATCGCCCCCCCCCTCTTCCTTTTCCAATTGGACTCACATAAACCACCACCATTTTTAGAGAGGAAAGTCCTAGTACACTGCGTCACCTGCACGTGGACTGCCCATTTCCTGTCATGTGTGGATTTGCTTTTCTCTCATTTCCTGTTAATTATATGTCACTATTTTAAGCACAGTTGGCACCCTAAACTAACATCTCAGCACCAAAGAACAAAGATTAAAACTGTAGACAATAGAGAACTGAAATGATCTCTTGTAGAGTAATCCAAGAACATCTCCCGACCCTCACTCGTACAATACAGGTATCAAATTGCTTTAATACGAGACCAATCGGACATAGGCTTTACGTATTACACACACACACACATATATATATATATATATTTATTTAGTGCGAGTTTGCTCCAAAGCTTTTATTAATGTACGTGTTTCTAAGGTTGTAACCAATGATTTTTTTCGTTTTAGAACATATATATCGGTCTTTAATGCTTTTTTGTCATTTCATAAATAAGAACTTGTGATCGAGAATAAGTGAACTACATATTTTTGTCATTCTATTAATAAGAACTTGTGATCGAGAATAAGTGAACTACAGATTTTTGTTATTTTATTAATAAGAACTTGTGATCGAGAATAAGTGAACTACAGATTTTTGTTATTTTATTAATAAGAACTTGTGATCGAGAATAAGTGAACTACAGATTTTTGTTATTTTATTAATAAGAAATTGTGATCGAGAGTAAGTGAACTACATATTTTTGTATTTCATTGATAAAAGCTTATGTTCGAGAGTAAGTGAATACAGAAATCAGAAACAAAAAGTAAGTTGTAAGTTAATGAAACAAGTCCTGTATAAACAAGCTGATTAAAAATACATAATTTCATAAATCAGTGGGTCCGGCATGGCCAGGTGGTTAGGGCGCTCGACTAGCAATCTGTGGGTCGCGTCACACCAAACATGCTCGCCTTTTTAGACGTGGGGGCGTTATAATGTGACGGTCAATCCCACTATTCGTTGGTAAAAAAGTAGCCCAAGAGTTGGCGGTGAGTGGTGATGACTAGCTGCTTTCCCTCTAGTCTTACACTGCTAAATTAGGGACGATTAGCACAGATAGCCCTCGAGTACCTTTGCGCGAAATCCATAACAAACAAACATGAATCAGTACACCAAAAACTGAAACCTATAATGATTAGAAAGTATTGAATAATCAGTTACGTACCCTCGTTGTTAACGACATTTTCAGCATTAATCCTGATAATATTTCACATATTTCGAGCAGCTAAAATTAAAAAGACTTGAGTTAGCTCTAAATCAATATTATAAGCTAACAATGCAAAATAATCTTTATAGTTTAAAATGGACTACGTCGCTACTTACGGTTTGTTTGTTTTTTAATTTCGCGCAAAGCTACACGAGGGCTATCTGCGCTAGCCGTCCCTAATTTAGCAGTGTAAGACTAGAGGGAAGGCAGCTAGTCATCACCACCCACCGCCAACTCTTGGGCTACTCTTTTACCAACGAATAGTGGGATTGACCGCACATTATAACGCCCCCACGGCTGAAAGGGCGAGCATGTTTGGAGAGACGGGGATTCGAACCCGCGATCCTCAGATTGCGAGTCGAGCGCCCATAAGTTAGATTTATTTCATTAGATGGCTTTAAATGTTTACTTTTCTCAAAGACAACCTAGAATGACCAAAAAGTTGTCTATATGCAATGCTAATGTCAAATTAATTTAAGTTGAAACTTAAAGAGTGTGATAAAATCTCAATAATCTCAATCATAAAATTTAACAAACACTGAATTAACCAATAAAATAACCTTTCTTGCTTTTTTTTTTATACAATCGCATGTGTAGAAATATTGCAGATGAGCAGTTATCAAATAATTAAAATGTTTGAGGCTCTCAGCTTGATACTTCTGTCGCTCGTCAGATATATTTTTTTTAAATCGTGATCATTATTCCATTTTGGAAGCATATAATGAGATTATATATGTGCGTGTGTGTTTTTATAGCAAAGTCACATCGGGCTATCTACTGTGTCCACCGAGGGGAATCGAACTCCTGATTTTAGCATTGTAAATCCGAAGATTTACCGCTGTCCCACTGGGGACTGAGACTATCTTTAAAATATTAAAAGCTTTCAGCACATTACAATATTCTTGCCACAACAAAATTAATTTCAAAGTAATGAATTTTAAATTACAAACAAATGGAAGGTATACGTTTATTAAATTTAAAGGAGGTAGATTATAAAGATTCGATTAATGATAATTTTCGAGGGTTAGAACTTTTTTAATGTAACAATTTTCCTTTTAGTACCTTCACTATTAAGTTTTTTTTCCCCCATTTCTATAAGGCACGTGGGTTAAGAAGCTAGGTCAGAGACCCCAAGGTTCATGGATAGTTATCGCTAATTTAGAACTGTTGACCTGAGGAAAAGCAGTCAGTCAGCAGTACCCGCCCCATACAAGGATACATTTTGCCTAACAGTGACATCGAGTGTCACTTTTATAATGCGCTCACATCTAAAACTGTGTAGCATGTTCGATGATATATCTCAAACTTGAACCTTGCACCTTCCAATACGCAGCCCGGCACGCTAGACTTCAAAGCCCGCCTAATCCAACATTAATTTGAGAAGTGGGGGACGGAGAATAGTAACAATAGCTAGGAAAAGTCGATTTATATAGTATTACTGCTGAACTCTGAGGGGTAGGGGTGGGGGTAAATCTCCTATTAATGAAAAAAGTGAAGAGAACAGCGATGTACAAAACGCTTATGAATGAATATTAAGTATCCATGAAATAGGAACCGTGGGATTTTTATTCAAGACGTAGTACTTCTGTTGCAAATATTTGTATTAACAAAGAGAGAAAGTATAAAAAACGTTATCTATGTTTTCGTCAGTCAACTTAACTGGCCATCCGCCAGCTAGTTAATTTAACTGTCCAACTGTTATTCATTCATTTGTTTGGTCTTTCGTCATTCGAATGTTCCATTCAGGTCAGTCAATGATGAATCAGCAAGGCTGATCGTCTATTCCAAAAACCGACTACTTGTTTGTCTCTCTGAATACCACTAATAGTTATACGCCTATACAATATATACTTTCATATCAACATAATATCCCCCCCAAAGATAGAATGAGCCCCTTTAGGAAATTACTTGGCGTGTGTTCTTACTTAATTATTCGGAAAACTGGATAAAAACACTTATTCACCAAAAGAATGATGGAAACTATATCTAATTTAAAGAATGTTGGAATGTGAGCTAAAAATAGAAAAAAAAAATCTAAAATTTAGGTATAATAAAAAAGCAGGAAACTTTAAATTCGTTTGTAATATTATTACAAAGAAAACAAAATCAAAAAATTAAACCCACAACTGTATTATTAGGCTATGAATAGAGTGCTTCTACTGGGCAACAATAGTTTCTTTTGGTAAAATATTTGTTTGTTTGAAGTTAAGCACAAAGCAACACAATGGGCTATCTGTGCTCTGCCCACCACGGGTATC
>NW_013668067.1:111683-119168 GCF_000517525.1 Limulus polyphemus
TATCGAAACCCGGATTCAAGCGTTGTAAGTCCGCAGACCTACCGCTGTGCCACTGGGGGGCTGTCAGAATATAAGCTGGTAAAAACAGTTCATCTATTTCATTCTAAGCTGCTAACTCTCTACTCTTCCTTTCACTATTGTAAATAACCTCTTTAATTAACAAAATAGTGATTTCACCAATTTTCGGCCATTATTTGCAATAAGTTTTGTAAGAAATAAACATGAAATTACTCAATAAATAGACACCAAGAGTAGCAAACAGTATAAAAAAATAGTCGGTAACTTTAGGGTTAAGGCTATTTAATCACTATAATACTGAATTTGTTTTTTAGGGTTAAAGCTATTTGACCACTATAATACTAAATTTGTTTTTTAGGGTTAAGGCTACTTAATCACTATACCATTGAATTTGCTTTCTACATGGACATATGTACCTACAGTCGAGAACGTATGTGGCAAGCAAGACAAAAACGATTTCCAGTAAACATGGAATACCTGTGTTACAGAAAGTATCATCTGGCAAGGGGAAGGGGAAAAGTAGACTATTCTTTGCTCTCTTTATCTCATCGCCTTCTGTGTCTCCCGGCAAAACTTCCTCTAAACACGTTGTATACAGCCTAAGCTGGACAATTGAGAAATTGAATAACAGCTTTGGAGCAAACAAGTCCCTATTACCATATGAGTGAAAGCGCCCTGCTTGTCCAGATTGTATCGGGTTTAGCCAGTCGTGATATTGAATAAAGCAAGCTTTAAGCCAAGCGGGTCCCACTCTCTTAGATGATCTGTTAGGGTTCTAAGCTGGATAAATTTCGATTGTGTGAGCCCACCTGGCACGTGCTACGCTGTACTTCAAAAGGTATGGCACGCGCCACACTCCACCTGGATGGTATCCCATCCATCAACAAATACAGCAGTTAAAACATTGAATAAAGCGTTTTTTTTGTTGTTGTTTTTTAATGCAATATGGAAATCCTCAAAGGAGCGAGTAATATGAGAATATCAGTAGAAAATCTGCGAAAATAAAAAGGCTCTATTCTATTTATTTATCAATAACAAAAATAGTATAACATGAAATCTGTGTTACCAGAATAAAAGCTAAACTAAAATAACACAGTTTGGTAATGAAACAAGTTTACTCCAGACTTTTCAGACAGCGTTTCAATACTTTTTTTAAGCGCTGGTTGTATACAGTAATAACTGTTTAATTAGATGTTCACCCTAAAAAAATTAAGATTTACGAACATTTTTCTGATTCTCTCCTTTTATATAACACCATCTTGCCAGTCAAGGGTAAACAATAGTTGGCAGATGAACAGGGTATTGATTTAACCATCATTTCTCACCCTTTCTCATAACAATTGAATCAAAATCAAATTATTTTAACCAATTCTGAGCAAGTTTTTAAGAACATTTTAATGTTCAGATTCCAAACATTTAATTTTAGTTCTGGCTAGCATTGAAAATGAGTTTTTTAAAAAAGTTTTTTCTTCATAATTAAGGCGCTTCTTTTTTGTTATATCAAGAAAATGTTGTGTGGACATTGTTTAGTACGTGCCTATAAAGTTCAACCCATTTATTTGTTATCAACCGATAAGAAAACAACAACAACAAAAAATGTAAAACAACTGATACACATTAGGTTTTCTTGACCTTGCGTACCTATCATAAAGTGCATGTTTTAGAGTTTGAACATTCTGGTTTACATACAGGTTTCTAAAACTGAAACCCAAGTTTCACAATGCGTTTAGTGAAGGCTAGTTTTTCGCGTGATTGCATAAATACATGGGTTGAACTGTTAGTAGTTAACTTATAACGTGAACCAGCGTAATACATTTTGTTAATGTATTTTATAGATAGATTCCACATTGCCACTTTCACTCAAAGTATCATTACCTGTAATTTAAAGAGTAAAATATACTACAGTATATTATTTCAAAAATAATTACTTATATCATATCTGTTATAAATTTTCCATATTTGGCCTCTTATTACTGCAAGTTGCTGGTGCTAAAAACAACATATTCTAAAATCTAATCAACTAAAGAAGACAAGAACGCTGATTTATTTTAGAATATTCTTTTTATCTAAGGCAATGAAATATAATCTTAAGAGCGGATTTCTTTATTAACACCATCCCTATTCATGACCTTAAAAACCACCCATTTTCCTCAACTCACCCCCATTCCACCCCACTGACAACAAAATCTATTTGGGACACAAGGCTGAGCTCTCAATGTTGTGAACCTTCAGATGGTAGAGGTGATAACTGTTTTTCCATAACGATTACTTTCCCACGACTATATGGGCTTTACCGTGAAGGTATAGCAACGTCACGACTGTCAACACTTAAAACACGCCCTCAACATATGGTTCTCATTACGTCCTGAAGAACTAGAGACAAAGGTGAAGGAAGCGGACAACAGTGACTGTGTGTTAGTTATAGGACACATTCTGGTATTAATTATAATCTGTTCCCTTCTGAAAAATGTCCGGTGTTGTGTCGGAAAAAAAGCATGAAAAAATTTATAGTTTCTTAAACTAACTTTATATTCCACTAAGGACTAAACCAAGGTAATGCAACTTACAACACAATCAAACAATTGCTGTTATTTAAAGTTTTATATTCCCAAACACGTGTTCTAAAACTGGGGTAGAAACGAAAACAAAGCAGTAAACATTTCAAGAAGATATAACTGCAGATGCACTCGAAAATGCTAAACTTCGTGTTCTTTTCTTTCTGCAAGAATGTTAAGGAAGAAGTGGTTGTGACATACAATAAACTGTATTTTCAAACCTATAAAAAAGTGTTGTTTTTTTTCTGCTTCATTTCTGATTGGTTAATATTAATTACCGACCAGAGTTTGCCACTTACTTTGATCAAACCTAAAAAAAATCAATCTGGTGATGAGTATAGCTAAATAAATATACTTTCTTGTAGAGATTATAATGCATTGTTTCATCAGTTGGGCGCTCTCGCTATTAGCGATATCATCGGCCATAAACCGTTTCATGTAATATTCGTGCGTTTTAATTTCTCATTGAGTAAATGTGTCGTTTTTGGGGTATATATTAATGTATGTCAAAATCAACTGAAACTGTTTTTAAACATTAAAAAAAAGAAGAAAAAACGTGTGAAGAGGGGAAAAAAAACCAGAATGGATATAGCCTGACACAAGATAGCCCAGAATAAATTTAAGAGGAGCGCGGCACGCTCGAGATCAACGATATACAAGTAGATAGTAACCTATTTTTAATATGCATCGTATAGTCACAACAAGTGGCTGACTCATTATGCACATATAATTGCTTTCAGTGTATACAATGCAGACATGGTATACATTCTAAGAACTTATGAGTGAGAGCAAAGTAGAATGTTATAATATGCCAACCTCACTACATCTGTCAAATTCAATGTCGACGAGACTTTTCGCTAAATACTAAAGCTCATCAGGCGGCTGAGATACCTCATGAACAACGACTGTACGGTGTGAACCAAATTAAGTAGGAAATTGTAAATATCATCAGTTTTATTTATGTCATTTACAAATCAGATTTTTAGGGTAAGGACTAATAACACAATATTATTTATTTATTTATTTTAATCTTAACACCGATTATTTAGTTATTATTATAAAGCTAAGCTACGACTTCTTAAGGGAAATGGGTATAGGCTTAAAAGAAACTTACATATGCTTCAGTTAAAGCTGGACTAAATGAGTATAGGCTTAAATTACAAAACATTTAAAAGGCCTAAAAATCATCCGAAGTTGGTTACGTTCATGTTCCGTAATACTTATGTGCAAACAGCCTAATAATTGCAATTAAATCATATAGCATTGGTTCACCATATGACCATAACTAACTATGGAAATAAACCTACAAGAAATACAAACATTTTGACGCGTCTGCAGTTAAGACATACTGTAAGTTAAAAATACTTTCGTGTCCTGTAAAATGAATATCTGAGAATAAATATATTCGTTTACATATAAATCATGAACACCAATCTATGTCCACAGAAACACAAATACATGGTATCTGTGTGAAATTGTTCAAAAGTGATAGAAAACAACTCATTAATCTGTTGTAAGATGCTTGATAGGTTCATCATTTAAACTGATCATCAAAAACGTTATAAAAATTCTCGAAGTTCTAAAGAAAGAATTGGCTTTTCACAGAAGGATAACTTTGGCAGATAAAAGTATGACGTTTTGCGTCTATCAATCGCATTCACGTTAACGATACGTCTGCGGACTTATAACGCTAAAAACCGGGTTTCGATACCCGTGGTGGGCTGAGCACAGATAGCCCATTGTGTAGTTTTGTGCTTAACTATAAACAAACACATTAACAACGTATAATAGCTGTATATGAGTACCTACGTCGACATTATTCGGTATATATGAGATCATGCTTAACTTATAAAAACCTAATTTGCATTGTAGAATATTCCTGTAGTTATAATAACTTCAACTTCAACAGTAGTGTTAAGAGGCTGAACTTTAATTAATTTTGGTAAAGCCTATTGCGATCCCATAAGCCTTTGGACAGATAATCTTTGTTTTAAACTAGACATTTATTTTTTACATACTTCTCTTTTTTTTTTCATCAGTAGTGAGCAAAAGACACTAAGGTCAGAGTACACCGCACCTCCAGGCTTGAAGCAGTGCACGTAACAGGATATCCTGTGTACTACTAGAGGGGCTGCTGAGAGCTGATTGTTTGCTGTCGATAAGCTTATGCCACATTTCTTCATAACAAGTTCTCCACCAATCTCTGATGTTGTGAATAAGAAGTTTGTGTTAACTTATCGCGACTCGCAAGGTGCACACATCCTATAGATATGTTTGCGCAATTTCATTTGTTTTGTCTGTAGATAAAACTAGAATCGCCCATTCCTACTCGGAACTTGGCATAAGAAGAGTATACTATGTTCTCGTCTACACAAAAATTACACAGTCGCAGTAGTAGTACTTCTACACATCTTTATACTTTATTCTTAACTCACAAAAGTTTCCAACAACAACAAAACGCATTAACAGCCCTTGTCGACAATATATTAGTTTACCAGACTAACGGAATTGCAAATAAACACACACATTTTGAGCCACAAGATGCCCCCCCAGTGGCACAGCGGTATGTCTGCGGGACGTACAACGCTAGAAACCGGGTTTCGATACCCGTGGTGGGCAGAGCACAGATAGCCCATTGTGTAGCTTTGTGCTTAACTTCAAACAAACAAAACCCACAAGATTCAGTGTAACAATAAAGTTCGTTTTTATTAACACAAGTACGGTGAGTAAACTTCTAATTCATAAAGACCTGATTACTCTTTAATACTCTGATTCCAAACTATAGTATAAACAAGTCGAAATGAGTTCACAGACACTATAATAGCTATAGCTGGCAGTCATCAAGTTAATGAAACTTGAATTATTTCAAAATTATTTTTAACTTATCGGATTTACACGTTAGTGCTGCTGGCATCAGTTTTTACAGAAAATTGAAGGAGATTAGATTTTATACCTTTTACATTTACATCTTCCGAACTTTTATATATTTTTAGTTAATTAGGTGACGCTGTGCAAAATACTGCGGAAAGGTCGACTGTTAGTGACAGATTGATGGATTAGGTATTGGATATTATCAGTCAGAGGTTATCATTATGTATCTGGCATTCATCATATAATTTCTCATGTGTTGTTTGATGGGAAGCGTTCATTCATGGTAGAAATATGAAGAAAAATCCAGAGACAAGTCTAAAATAATTTCATAAAAAGCAAATGTCACATTAAATAGGAACTTATAAAAACAAAACAAAAAGAATCTTATCTGAAAGTTTGAAAACAAACACAATGCATTAATCATACAATCTCACTAAAAGTGCATTCGTTAGTGTCAGACTACAGAAGTTTCTGCACTGTACTGAGCTTTATACTAATTTGTTCGACGTATGATTTACTGTATTAATGAGAAGCCTAAGGATATGCAAACACACAAGTTCTTTTAGACTTGTAGTTAAGGTATAAGGCTGAGCAAATCTACTGCTAGAACATAGCTATATTCCTCGATTATAAATGATGAAATACGTCTTTGATTGTACTGAAAGGAGAGTTTCTAAAAGATGATTTTAAAATTAGTTTCATATGTCGAATAAAAAAAAATAAAAGTATAAGCGAAGATAATTGTATCTACACGCAATTAGATTCGTGAACAGTATTGTAGGTTGTACATAGTTTGCTTGTTGAAAAAAATGTCAAAAGTTGAGGGGTAAAAATAATAACTCGAAATAGTAAAAGTAATTTATTTTGTAATTCTAAACACAAAGTTTTGCTGGGTTTAGTGTATTTTGTAATTCTAAACACAAAGTTTTGCTGGGCTTAGTGTATTTTGTAATTTTAAACACACATATATTGTTTGGGCGAAAGAAAATTGTACTTCATTAAGGTTTTAAAGAATGATAAATTAATTTCATTGCCTTATACAATGAATGCTCAAAGGATTTAAATCACTTCACCCATTAATTTCTATTTGTTTGGCTATCTGTGCTGTGGCCACGAAAGGAATCGAACTCCAAATTTTAGTGTGTAGAGCCCTCAGTCACTCATTAAGCAGTTGGACATTTCACGGATGTTTTTTTTTTGTAAATCATCAAAAGTTTCATATTCTAAGTATAATTAATTTACTGAAATTGTATGCTATTAAATTATTTGTACATTTAATAAAACAGAGATTGTTCCGAGTCTTAAATTGTTTTTGTTAACATGGTGTTAATTCAAGGGTCAATCATAGGTAATTTTTCAAACATCACAATATATATATATATATTAAATAGTCTTCAAATATAAAAGCTACAAGCGTTTCGTACACGCTGATTTTATAACTGTATATTCCAATGGGATTTATTTTTTATAGCAGAGTCTGCGTATTTGTTCTGGAAACAGAAAGAGGGTTTGATTAATGTGAAAAGTACATTCAGCGAGCATACTAATGATTAAGTACAAAATAAAAATGTATAGAGATTTCAGGCACATCACACTTACAACTTGAGCTCAAACGGGACAGACTCAACGATCTCTAGTCACTTCTGTGTGAGTTAAAAATGTATGAACGGCGTTATGGGGTAACAATGTACAGGACAAAGTGCAATTACAGGTATCTGCATACGTTTTACTTATATGAGCGTATAAGTGCTCACTGCACAAAGTATAGTTCAATAGGATTTTGTTAATTAAATAAATATATTCCTATAGCAATAGCCATATATATATATATCAATAGCTTATCATGCACAATATGAACGGAGGTGTGTGTGGGGGGGAGTGTTAAACATTTTTCATATGTCAATGTTTGAATAATTTGAAAAGCACTATATGTTTCTTGTACACCCACAAACGAACTAAATATGGATTCTAAAAATCTAAAATGTTATTCTTGTCACCCATATATGGAAATGAAAGATATATTGCACCAAAAATAGCCCTT
>NW_013668067.1:119234-127193 GCF_000517525.1 Limulus polyphemus
TTGACCGTCACTTATAACGCCCCCACCGGCTGAAAGTGCGAGCATGTTTGGTGTGACGGGGATTCGAACCCGCAGACTGCGAGTCGAGCGCCCTAACCACCTGGCCATGCCAGGCCTATATAATATTGAGTTAAATATCACATATTATTAAAATCTTCATGATTATATTTGTGCTTGTAAAGTCATTGAACTTGTTGTTTAAAATACATCGTTGATGGTAATAGCTTTAAAGCGTTATCTTCCACCCGATCCGAAGTCTATACACCAACTGCAGCAATTTTGTTAGTAAACAAAAGAGCAGAAGCATGAAAACAAGGTTACCAAATTTTTCATTTACGCCCGATAGAATAATTTATTTCGATATTTTGACAGAAGGGTCGCTGTTTTCAGATATAGTGTACTGACAGGATATAGATTTGGTTTGATTTGTTATGAATTTCGCGCAAAGCTACACGAGGGTTATCTTCGCTAGCCGTACCTAATTTAGCAGTGTAAGACTAGAGGGAAGGCAACTAGTCATCACAACCCACCGCCAACTCTTGGGCTACTCTTTTACCAACGAATAGTGGGATTGACCGTAACATTAGAAAGCCCCAACGGCTGAAAGGGCGAGCATGTTTAGTGGGATTGTGATTCGAACCCGCGACCCTCAGATTGCGAGTCGAGCGCCCTAACCACCTGCCCATGCCGGGCCAAGGATATAGAGCGCCTGATGTCCTGATTTGTGTACATATATGAAAAACAATGACTCAAAAGCTTAAAACTTATTTTAAAGGAAATGAAAAAAAAAGTTTATCATCCTTCGCCTCTCCAGTGGCTCAACGATAAGTCTGCAGGCTAAAGAAGCCAAAATTCGAGTTTCGATACCTATGGTGAACAGAGCATAGATGGCCCTTTTTGTAGCTTTGCGCTTAACGACAATCAACCAAATTATTGGCCCCTTTTAACTCAGAAATTTGTGAAATCGGGTACGTTCGAAAAAATATAAATTTGAGGCATTTTTCAAATGAAGGGTTTATGTACTTATATAATCATTTTAAAATACATAATAATGTAACTATAATACATATGATGAAACTTTTGTATTAGAAAATTTATTGGTGTTCGATGGAACTCATTTTTTAATGTATTTATATTCTATAACCAGCGAAATCAAAGAATAATCCTTATTTTATCTATCTCTATAACTACACTAATTTTGCAGGACTGAGGCATACACGTATGGACGAAAGAGATATCACACCATGAATAATATAATATATATCAAAAACTAAAATATCGATAACGTTTTCAATGAAAATTAAGACTCGAATTTAATTCTATCATATTTTAATAGCTAAGATCAAACAAATATTTGATTGAATTTAGCACTATGGTCTCGATTTTTTAATAGCTAAAATCAAACAAATATTTGATTGAATTTGGCACTATGATCTCGATTTTTTAATAGCTAAGATCAAACAAACATTTGATTGAATTTAGCACTATGATCTCGATTTTTATCAGCTAAGATCAAACAAATATTTGATTGAATTTAGCACTATGATTTCGATTTTTAACTAGCTAAGATCAAACAAATATTTGAATGAATTTAGCACTATGATTTCGATTTTAATAACTAAGATCAAACAAATATTTGATTGAATTTAGCACTATAATATCGATTTTTAATAGCTAAGATCAAACAAATATTTGATTGAATTTAGCACTATGATCTCGATTTTTAATAACTAAGATCAAACAAATATTTGACTGACTTTAGCACTATAATCTCGATTTTCTAATAGCTAAGATCAAACAAATATTTGATTTAATTTAACACTATGATCTCGATTTTTAATAGCTAAGATCAAACAAATATTTGACTGAATTTAGCACTATAATCTCGATTTTTAATAGCTAAGATCAAACAAATATTTAATTGAATTTAGCACTATGATCTCGATTTTTAATAGCCAAGATCAAACAAATATTTAATTGAATTTAGCACTATGATCTCGATTTCAATAGCTAAGACCAAACAAATATTTGACTGAATTTAGCACTATAATCTCGATTTTTTAATATGAAAGTGATATATAATAGAAGCTTTTAAACACGTACATGCAAACATACTGAAACATGTATTCGATAGTCGAAGCTCTTAAGATTTGTAGGGACCTACTGTCACCTATTTAACGGGCGGCCACAACGGCGACCATGTGCACACTCCCTTCTTGCTACAGAGAAACATCAAGCGACAATACTCACATGTCTGTCATTTTGTTGGGACAGCACGTTTTTACTTAGTCAATGGTGCACTTATAGTCTTTGTTAATAAACGCGTGCTACATTCAGCAACACATGAGAAATTTAATCCTGTCCCGAAACGTTATTACGAGTTGTTGTCATTTACAGATATTGCTAATGAAGCTGACTGGTTAGTCATACGTTTTATATGTCTATGGACTATGTAGTTATATATCTATAATTATATCTATGTGTACATATAAAGTAACTATTGTAATCCAGTGGTAAACAGTGTGACATGTGATAAAATATCATCATATACAAATCTATAGAAATATTGGAGAAGAATAAAATACAAAATTCAGACAAGTACGTGTGTGAATATGCAACTGTTGCCTTAGCTTTCCAGCATTTAGTCTTTATACAAAAATCTATAATGTACATATAATGATAATATGCTTTAAACAATTTATTTTTGAAAGAAAAAAAATATGTTCTAGCATATTATTATTGCTTCATGAAAAATAAAAGGACACCGTGTGTATGAGCTTCCATTAGTAATGTATATGCATTAAGATGTCACACTGGTGTGTCACAAAATAGTATTTTATTATCTTATATTATTATATCACATGTGATACTCTAGATTAAACCTTTCACTGCTTAATTCACATTGTTTTGAATTCGGCGCAAAGCTAGATGAGGGATATTTGCGATAGCCATCTCTAATTTACAAGTGATAGACTAAAGAGAAGGGAGCTAGTCAACATTATCCACCGCCAACTCTTGGTCTACCAACGAATAGTGAGATTGACTGTACATTATAACTCTCCCACAGCTGAATAGTGATGGGGATTCGAACCTGCGGCCCGCAAATTACGAATCGAACGCCTTAACCAACAGGCCACGACAGGCTTTCCTTAGTTTGGAAGTTAAAAGTTTAATACTATATCTACTAGAGAAGGGTCAATATTGCAATGTGCTCAACTGACCATTATGATGCTAAAATTATAGTCGAATAAATGTCGTATCGAAAAATGACAATAATTATCAAGTTTTTTTCTCTCTTGAAATCATATCGTGCAGTTAAAAGCAAAAGTATTCCCACTACAAATATTTTCTGAAATCATTAAAAGAAGTAATTAATTATAATCAATTTAGGATCAAACTATAAACTAAAGTTATAAATTCTAAACTCCATGTGGATGTTTATCCCTACATAATCACAGGCTTAAACTACATTAAACGACACTTTCTACACACTTTATATTCAGTAATGCAATGCTTACCATGCAGTAAAGTTACTGTAATATTTGACCGCGATGTTAATAAAATGTGTCGCTTTTCTTACCTCATTCCTCTGTAGAACTAGGTTTTGCGAATATATATACTAGCTCGACTCAGAGCGATCAACTCGGTAATAGCTTGTGAGATCAAACTCCAGCACTACAACGGTATGGGGGGCGCTCAAAGCAGCTTTGCAATTTTCACGCGCGTTACATGTATCTTAGGCTTGTTTTTACGTGCTTCCAAGATTATCCTGATGTTATAAATGATTATGAGGAATCGAAATCAGGTAAAAACTTTTTTTTTTCGTAAAAATTAAAATATGACTATAAAACTAATGATATGACGTGTGTTAGTTCTTCGGGTGACGTATGTAAATCGAGGGTTAATGATACTGTATGTATGCACTTTAAAATACTAGATTTCTAATCATTTTAACACGTGCCACTGCCTTAAATACAGATTTTGTGAAAAAATAGAGCTACACTTAGTTATTTATATACATCGTTCTTTAAATTAATTGATTGGTTGTTATGATTTTATTATCCGTATTCGTCAATAAATTATTTGTTTCGATTTTCGCTTAATATAGTTTTTTTTCTTTTTTTAGGAAATAAGCTTACCATACTTAAAAGTATATATTTTTAAAACCAAACAATAGTTATTAAATTACATTAGGACAGGCTGGTAAAATGTTGAATACATATATATGTAGTTTATCTTTCATTCCTTTGCTGTTGATGATGCATTTACTAAGTTGTTCATTTATCATTTAACGACGATTTTTCTTTTAAGCATAGTTGTAATTATGAAAATCGTTGTGGGTGAAAACGAGCGAAGACGAAGAATAACATCTTTATGATTTTTTCTTTAAATTCAACATAATAAGACACAAATCAAAATAATAATTCCTACCGTTTCGACGAGGGTTTGGCTGTTTTCTTCGTGTGCACCTGGGACCTTGATCTGCCATGGTTTCATGCTTACGATAATATTAACATTTCATGTAGTGTGCGTTTTTGTTGACAGCAGTTCAAAATGATCAAACTGACAACTTATGAGTTGAGAGTAATCTTGAGTCTCTTCTGATGATTCGTTACAGAAGAAAAAGTTCTCTCATAGGTATCTCTACCACCTTTTTCTATACAAGGTGAACCTGAGGGCTGATGCGCCGTCGATGCCCCACACCCATAAGACTACGGTGACAGGCAAGTAATCTAATCAATGATTCTCCGCATGGGAACGTTTTCTATTGGATGAAGAAAGTAGCTTATGATTGGTCAATGACTTCCCACCTATCAGGTTGCTCCGCCTAAATGAGTTAAACAAATGTCAATCACAGTATGATTTTATGGAAGAATATTATTAACAAAAAAATTATAAACACGTAGTTAATATACATTTTTTTACTGCCTGAGGTTTATAACTTACAAAAATTAACTCATATTAAGAATTCTCTCGCACTATTACGTTATACCTGAGCCGCGGATGAATATTCATTTATGTTTTGCTGCGCCTGATATAAGCGTAAACCTATATGGGGCTAGGTACGTTTCATTACTTAAATATTATAAATTACTAACTTATCTTGTGTTAAAGTATCTAAATACTGCACTACCAGTGAAGTTATACCACAGATAATTTTATTTAATACAAAAATGTTACGTTGGCCCGTATGACAAGTTATCCTGGAAAATTGCTTTACTTTATCTTATTGAGTTATTGGGTACTGTAACTTGTAAGTGTAAAGTCTAACCGGACTAAATATTTTAGGCTATTTATTGTTAACCCTAAGCATACCATATTACTTAGAAGTATCAGGTAGCAACTGTGTAATAGTAATCATCCTAAGTATTTGAACATACGTATTTAGAAGCTGCATTATTTAATTCACCCAGTGACTTTTATCGAATGTACTGCACTGCATGGAACCAGAATTGAAGTACTGTTATTTGCGCTATTCGCGAGGCTTAAGTTTAGCACTACCGATGTAATAGGAAACAGCGCCATCTAGGCTTGCGGTCTTTCATTTTCGCATGGCATGGAAACCGAACCAAATGAAAACTGTGTGGTGTAATCTTAAGTCTGATAGCTTATAATATTTTTGGTCAGGTTTTATGTATCGGTAACGAATACTACAACGAAGTGTTTAAGTAGGTGTATTTTTGAGAAATCAGTTTTAGAAATTACAGTGTGTAATCTATTATCTACTAATCTAGTATAATATGTTTCTGTTGCAAGTCTTTGTCATTCTTACCTAGTTTTGTTTACATTCCCGGGAAGTCTTAGGCTTAACCCTAGTATTACTAGTACCACCATTACTATTATTATACGTTTTGAAAATGTAGGCCTGCTACCTTGTCTTAACAACAACAATAATATGCTTAATAACTTATATATATACTGCGCCCATTTTGTTTTAATAGTAAAATATATTTTTGATCATATGAAGTACTAATAGTATTAGTAATAGCAGAAACATAGATTTAGTCTTTAAAGTTTTAGGGATTTAATGTTAGTGCTACTTAATTGATACCACTATTCACCAGAGTTAATTTGACTTCAGACTCAGTTTAAAGCTTAAAGTTGTCTTAGTTCTTACTGTGAATCATAATACTTATTGGTGTTATACTACTACAATCTCATCAGTGATAGAGTTAACTCATCAAGCTGGAATATTGTCATCATGACATATGGTAGTGTGTCGTGCGGCCAAAACAAACTGCTGCAGGACACACTGTGTTATTAGCAGTAGTGATAGTTTAGCAATTTTCCACCTTCTTTATCTCGAACAGTGGTAATCCTAACTATCATACATTTTCAGGGAATGTGCTCTACTGGACTCTTACTTCACTTACCAAATTTGAAAGCAATCCATCAAGAAATACCTTAGATATAATATCTTCAATTTGGATTGGATTTCTTCTCTTTTTTTTCTTCGCACCAAAAGTACGGAAACTTTATTTAATAAAAAGTATTCTTTTATGGATTTTTTTTTTTCTAAATTTGTACACCGATAGATCTTTTCAACCTATAATTAGGAGTCACATATAGTGTAACTATAAGTCACATGTGCAAAGTCATTCAACAAAAACCACTCAAATTTAATGATAGTTTTTGCACATGCCTATGCAAAAAGTCACGTGAGCTATTGGTCTAACATTTTTACTACAGCTTAACCTAAGAGTAAAAGTGGACCATTTTTTTTGTCATTCAGATTAAAGACTGCTGATTTAGAGCAGCAAAACTATAAGGTGAAAGGATGTGCAGATATATAATCATTGGTTAGTCCAAGCAAACCAGATCAGCAGTTTCTAGCTCAAATTTTCAAAAGAAAAATACAATTGGATGGTTATTACTGATTATTGATTGTCAACTTTTCAGCAGAAATTTTCTAAATTTTATGAAATTATCCTAGTGTTTAGTGTCAAATGATATTAGCTTTAGTAATTAGCATAAATAATGATGCTTGATACAGCTGTACCGATTGCATGGGGTGATGACAAGAAACTGTTAATCTAAATTACATGGCATTACTATAAAGGAAGCTACTGACCCTGTTTTAGAGAGGAAAAACTACCAGCATATATTTTAAAGAATCTGGTTGGTTCTGTAAAGTAATTGGGTTGCGATCCTAAAGTTAATGTGGGTTACTATTGAGTGTCACTTTCTTAGTTGCTGTGGTTTATTGGTGTGTGTATTGACAAAAGGTCATGATATATAATCAAAAACACCTTACATATGAAAAAAGGTGTGGCCAAAAAAGGAATGAGTGTATGACTTAAAGAAATGAAATCAAAATTGGCAGCCAAACTGGTAGCTACAAAATTCTTATCAATGCTATAAGTACCACAAATATTCATTCATTATTTAGCTAGTCCGAGGTTTTTGTTCAACTTGGGGAATGATGGTGGGTAAGACAAAATATGGAGTCTTGCTAACTAATGAATGAATATTTGCTGTACAATTCTTATCAATGCTATAAGTGTAACTACCAGTTTGGCTGCCAGTTTTGGTTTCATTCCTTTAAGTCGCATGTTCAATCCTTTTTGAACTCCAATTTTTTCAGACATATGGTGTTTTTGATTAGATATCATAATTTTTTTTCAATACACACCAACAGACCACAGCAAGTAAGAAAGTGGCACTCAAAAGTAATAGTAACCTACATTAACTTTTGGATCGCAACTCTGTTATTTGGAACAGACCTATACTTTATAGAACTAGCCAGATTCTTTAAGATATGTGGTGGTAGTTTTCCTCTCTAAAACAGTGTTAATAACTTCCTTTAGCAACACAATGGAATCTAGCTTAACAGTTCATGTCATCACCCACATGCATTTGGCACAACTGTATCAAGCATCATTATTTATGCTAATTGCTTAAGCTAATATCATGAGATGCTAAATGCTCTTTAATTAGGTATAATTTCAGAAAATATAG
>NW_013668067.1:128094-134196 GCF_000517525.1 Limulus polyphemus
ATGAATGAATATTTGCTGTAAAATTCTTATCACTGCTATAAGTGTAGCTACCAGTTTGGCTGCCAATTTTGATTTCCTTCCTTTACATCGTATGCTCAATCCTTTCTTGGCCGCACCTTTCTGTCACACCTAAGCTGTTTTTTATTAGATGCATACTAACAAGTATTATTGAAATAATAATAAACAACATTAATAAGTGTGAAGATTTCTCAGTTGTGTATCATACTTAAATTTAATATAATTCAATTAGACACTGCACATTTTATAACTAATTTGTTATTTGATGTTGAATAGATAGTAGAAGTTCATAGCTTAAATTCAAAAACTTGAGAAATGTGGGCATTTAATTTGAAGAATTCTGTTAGTGCAGTCCCTAAGGTAGTATGTTTTCTTTATTTGTAACTTGTTAGCTTATTAACTTACTGGTGCTTAGAAGATTTGGTTTATGTACCTATGAAGCATTCAGTTTACTTTTGGACATTAAATTTTATGGATGAATTACAAAAATATGACAAGTGTAATGTACATTAGCTAACTCAATAGACAATCTTCAATAATAATAAGGTCTAACCAAACTCACCAATCCTATGTTATTTTTGCTTGATCATTCAGATAAGTTTTTTATTAAAAATAACTTTTAGCATGTCTTCGCAATATCATGTTAACAAAAATTGAAAATTTGGCATGAGAATCTCACAGTTGAGAAAATGCCATTTAGGTCTTTTATTGATATTTTTATGACTCCTGTATTACATAGGAATCTGGCACCTTCGATAATTTAACTTTCCTAGAAAGAAATTGATGATTTGTTGAAAAGTACAGGGTCGGTTTCATTTTACTTGTCTTTTTCTTGGGATTGAACATGCAGAGACAGTTTTGGAGGACCAAATGGTCCTTCATTTTCCAAAAGTTACTTGTCTCAAAATACTATACTGTAATGTATTTAGTTTTGCTCATGTTGTATTTGAAGTTAGTAAATATTGTGATGTTTATAGCTTGAATTAATTGAAAACCCCAATGGATTAAGCTGTATGGTTGTGAAGGTTACAGCTAATTTAGTTTGGTTGAAGAGTGATTTTAATGGTCTGGAAGCCTTTTTTCATCTTGCTTTATCTTTTATTATAATCAGTTTTTCCTCTGCTTATTTATATTTGTGTTAAAAACATTTTATTTTATTTTTTGTAAAAACATCTGACATTCATAATATTATCCAATAAAATCTTGCAATAATTCAAACTAACAACACATGATATCATCTGACAAACTATTTCATGACTTAACAACTGTTAAGAGGGGAGAAAAAAAGCTTAATTAATTTGGACTTGGGCCTCCATACCTTATAACACAACATGCAAACTACAAGGTATCATTTGGTTCTTTAAGGCTGTTCTTGCACTCCCACCTTTGAGAAGATTATGTATAAATCCAGTCTTTGTTTTTCAGGAAATCATTGATTCTCTTCTTAAACTTCTGTATAGTGTTTGCCTCCACTACTACCAATGGCAACTTTTTCCATATGTCAATCACCCTATTAGAAAAATATAAATGTCTTAACTGGAACCTAGCCTTTATTTTTCAGATTTTCAACTTTTGTCTTCTCTTCCTATTATCTTCAGAATAAAACAGAAATCCAAAGTTTTTATCCCATTGATACCCTAGATAATCTTGTAAACTTCAGTAAGATCACACCTTACCTTCCTTTCTCAAGAGAAAATATGTTAAGGGATCTTATCCAATCCCTGTAAGATAACCCTTTCATTCCCAGAATAATCGTATTAGCCCTTCTATGAATCTTTTCCAATAAGTCAACACTGAGAGTTTAATGGCAGCAGTAAATTATACCCCTGTTAATGTCATTAGTGTGAATAAGAGAAAGCAAAGGCACAAGTATTGACCGCTGATGGGAGGCTTAAAGTTTTTTATTTGTTCCCTTTAGAGTGTGAAATAAGTATGGTAGAGTTTACTTGGGTGATAAATTTTGTTTGGGTTTAGGTATTCTCATGGATTGTCTGAGTAAGGGAATGAAATGGTTGTAAACACTTGAATTTTGGACGTAATAAGTTTAAGAGTTGGAAGCTTTGATGCAGACTTATTCTTCAACATAATTTTTTGTTTAGAGTATAAATTTAAATTCTTAAAATTTTGGTGGATAGGTTATGAATATGTTATTAATGTAAATCAAAATGAGCAAAGGTCCTAACATTAAGCTGAGTTATCCCACTTGTGACATGAATCCAGGTTGGCTGAACTTGATTTATAACAATCTTCTGCTTTATTCCATTGAGGCATCTATCCAACAAGTAGCTTATTTCCCACATCTATAAAGATATTTTTTTTAAAAAAGCCTTTTGTGTGTCACCTTGTGAGATGCTTTCTGAAAATTCAGACACACCAAAGCCACACTCTTACTCTCATCTGCATGAGCAGTAAGCTCTTCAAAGAGTGTCAAAAGATAAACAAGACGAGGTTTTCCCCTTACAAAACCATGTTAAACTTTTGCTTAATGAATTAGCAAACATCTTTTATCAACTTCAAAATCTTTTCCTGCTAATGATATAACGATTAGGCCTGTAATTACTAGACCAATTTTTTATTACCTACCTTGAGAAGAGGAGTGACCTTAGCTAACTTTCAGTCTCCTAAGCACCTGCTGGCTATTCAAGGACTTGCAACATATGTTAGCAAGTGACTCACATATCCAATTCTTAACTTCTTTTAAAACTTGGCAAAATATTATCTAATTTAGGAGCTTTATAATTCTTTAAACTTCCCAATTTTTTATAACAAGCTCATAATTAATGTAATCGTCTTGTTGAATCTTGTTTCCATTTAGTAACTTTTTAGGATGAGGAATATTGCTTAAATTTTCATCAGTAAAAAGTAAAGCAAAAGCAGAATTTAATAACAAGGCCATCTCATAATCATCAAATGAGCCTTCTGTTATCATCCCTCTAAGGACGTACTCCCATCATAACATTTTGTCTACCCTTTATGTATTTAATCAAGTCCTTACTGTTAATTTATATGTATACTATTTTTGGTTGCATGATGTTCTGTATGGTCAACCCTCATATTTGTCTGTAATCCTGTTAGTCTTCCATTAAAACAGTTAATATAAATTTCTTAACTTTATAATGCTTTTCTTTAATTTTATCTCTTACACTTTTTGTGCATCAACCTAGTTTTTTACTTGCAACCACCTTTTTTTTTTTCTATAAGGAAGATGTCCATCTTGAATATTTAAACATTTTTCAGTATCTCCAGTTCATTCGGTTCAAATTCACAATAGGTAATTCTTGCTGCATCCCTTCTATATATGCTGTTTTGAAATTTGTAACAAAAATCTCATTATTTTTTACCTCCATGTGTGGTAAAACATCAAACTTAATTGAGAAATGATAATGCACCCTGATGTTTCCCTATGTTTAAATCACCAGTAATTATATGATGATGATAATAATAAGCAGATAAATTACACTTGGTACAAAAGCATGGTAATAAATCAGATTTATAGAATTAATGAATGTGTTACAATTAAAAAGTAATAAATAGGCATGTTGTATTTATAATTTATTTTGGAAAGTAAATTTTTATAAGAAAAATATTCAATCTTGCACTTGGTCAATTAAAAAGAAGGTGATGAGAAATCATTTATTAAGACTTTGTTTAAAATCAATTGTCAGATAAGGTTCTTACTAGTAAAAGCACTATGAGTATTAATAGATGATACTAAGGAATCAAATTTATATTTAGATTTTATAATATTGCCAATTAAATCTCTTACATTTATATTGATGAACACATTTTTTAATAACTATTTTGAAAAAGCTTTAATTCAAGATAGTTTAAGTATAAAAATTCTACCTGTATAAAGGAATTATACTATTCTTTTTTTAAATTATTCAAAAATTACATTAAATCTATAATTAATCCAAGTATTATCTTTAAGACCTTTACCGCTAATTCTTTATCATTTATTTAAAGAATAGATTTGAAAAAAAAAGTTTGATACAATATGATTTACTTAAGTTATATTTATTTGTACTTTTGAATTCTTGGTTAAGGCTACATGGATAGTTTTTAAGATAGAATATACATTCCTTTCATTTAATTTATTGTTATCGTTTACATTTTGAAGAATAGTAATTTTTATATCTGCTAAAGTATATAAATTAAAGTGGTCTATTTCAGCAGAATACAGCAGACCTTTATTATATTTTGAACATTGTAAATTTATCTTTAAATGTAGGGACTAAATGTTTGACCTATGTATTGTAAACCATAGTATCTACATGTGAATAAAAAACATTTGAAATTTTAGAGATTGATCTATTATGTGTACAAATTGATTATCAATTGCAGCAGGAGAAGTTAAACACCCTTTATTTTTGCATGTAATTTTCACGAACTTGTGTAGCCAGGTGTGTTTGTGTATATATATATATATATATATATATATGTGAAATAGTTGCTTATTAAATAACATTTTAATCCGTCAACTGGGGTTGACATCATATGATGCAAGCATTTTGTGCACAACATTTTGTATGGCTTGCCACAAAAATTTGTGAATCTTTGCACGTGGGATGGTAGGTGAATTTACAAATCTGCAAACAAAGGGTTAAACATTGAAATTTGTTTTTGTGGAAGATTTTTGTATTTTATTAATAAAGATAAGTGGTTAAAAATACTTTATATGGTAGCTCGCAATAATTTTTATACAGTGTTTAAAGGGGAAAACTTGCAATGTAGAAAAGGTGTTTGTCATACTTGTAAAATATAATTTATACATGTAGAATGCAGTTTGAATTTTTACAATTAAAAATGGATACTGAATGAGTTCATGTGCTGCTACTGGGATAAAAATACTGTATATTTGTATCATTTACTCAAACATTTTTAATGAACCTATAATGTTTATATTTGAGATTCTAATCGAGAATAGGAAACCTGTGTACATAGATACCTGTGCATGTGTGGATTTTGTTGTGTATGCGTAAGGGTTTGCACAATTTATCATTGTTTAAATTTAGTTATTAATCCATTTTGTTTAATGACCATGTCTTTAGTATGAGCAGAATATGAAGCTTATCAGATGTAGGTAAATATGCTTGTGAAATGAAAGAGTAGTAGTTTTACATGGCACATATTGACTCAAAAACCAGATACAAGCTATATATATACACATGTGAACACACACACACACACACACACACACACATATATATATGTATATATATATATATATATATAGTGTAATTATTTTTTTGACTGGCCATTTCTAACATTACTTTTATACAAATATGTTATTTACTATACTGATGATTTTGCTGATGTATTGAACCAGTATAGTTTTTGTGTACTTCATTAAAATATTCTAAGTTAATTGGTTTTTATATTAAGTAATTTGTGCAAGCTATCATTTTGTATTTAACATAAGGACATCAAGGGACTATTGGTCTTTTCTTAGATGCATTTCAGATTCCTTTGAAATAAGCTTTTGACACCATGCTATTCTAATGATAATAGAAGTGAATGAAGCAACTCAGTTTATTTGTAACTTCCAAAAATTAATTGAATATGATATAACATTATTCTGAAACCTAGGAATTAAATGATAGAATATGAATACTTGTATTCACATTAATTTAAAATAGTCAAATTTCTGTTAATAGTTCCGTTACGCAAAAGCTTCTACTGTACAAGAGATGAAATTGCCATTATGTACACATACATAGTTGCACACACTAAAAAGATGTAAGAAATTTTATTTATTACTTAAAATATTCAATCAAAATACACAGTTTATCACCTATGATCATGGAAAAAATTACTGTTTATTTTAAAATACACAAATAGCCAAAATGCTTTGTTAAGTAGATTTTCTCAATGAAGAATAAAAAGCTCCCCCTGCAGTGGCTTGGCAAAAAGTATTGAAGGATTTTAACACAAAACCTGGGTTTTGATACAGCACAGGTAACCCATTGTGTATCATATACAAAAAAGATAACATTAAATTTTTCTAAATATGCCCACAATGAAAAAGATAATTTTTGTACTGAAGTATACATTTTGTTTTAACTTATAAAGTAGAAAAATGTC
>NW_013668067.1:134246-171911 GCF_000517525.1 Limulus polyphemus
CTATTTCCTATAAACTGTACTAAATATCATTTCTCAGACGGTTCTGCTATGATTAGTGTCTGGCAAAAAGCTTCAGCAGATATTTCCTTTGCAACATCTCAACCAACAATTGGTCCAGTTATCAATGCTATTTTCGAGTTTTGAACAACTCGACTTTCAAGATCTACATATCTACATGTGCCGATGTTTCCGTTTATCAACGTTATATTTTAAGATCTGTGCAAGAACTCAGCTAACAGATGTTTCCACATATAAAAGCTATCTTCAAAAACTTATATCTTCTTATCAAGTATTTCTCAAATAAACAGACTAGCAGTAGTGCATTGGCTTTGTTCTACAGATTATAACATATATAGTTAACCCTCATCAACACACTTGTGGTCTGTGTTGACCCCAATGACATTCTGGGTTGTATATCTTTTTATATAATCATTACAAATTTAGGTCCATTCATGTAATTGTCAAGCGGAAACCCTGGATCAATATGACACTATTGTTTTTGAAACATGCAGATGGAGTATTTAGCTATAATCGAATATTTATGTGGGGTCCATGCTGACCCCATACTATCATTAACCATCACTTTAAATGCAGTTCACCCTATAGCATACAAAACAAATTTCTGAACGTTTATTTCACTATATAGGTTGTTATAGACGATAATCCATCAAAGTGTCATCTGGTCTGTTATGAAAAAAAGCAAAAAAGAAATTCTAAGTTTACCTTGCATTCCAGGTTTAACAACTCAATTATATAAAGCATTTAAAAAGTATCAGAATTTTTACCCTATCTTCAAACCAGTAAATAAGATAAAAGATATGACAGGGAATGCTAAAGACAGAATAGAATTAACAGATAAGACAGGTATATACAAGATAGAATTTGAATGTGGTAGAGTTTAAATTGGTCAAATTAAAATAATTGAAAATATAGATTGCAAGAACACAAAAGTTACATAAGAAATAATAAAATTGAAATTTTCAGCTATAGCCGAACATGTAAAAACTACCCAACATACAATATTATGGGAAAAAACTTTAGTTTTAGCTCAGCCTCAAAGTTTTATATTATTAGATATTAGAGAAACATTAGAAATAATAAAATATAAAAAACAAAAACAAGTATTAAATAGAGGTGAAGGACCAGCAAGTCAATACATTGATATATAGCGAGATACATTATAAAAAAAAATATTTTTTTTACTTTATTTAATTTATTTTTTTTCAATTACACTAAGGAAATGAGGATGACTCACGTCGAAACATGTACTTGTAGAGTGATATTTTAAAGTGGAAGCCGTACGGCTTCAATAGTTTTTTTTGTGTAAATATAAAATGTTGTTTTTAATTATTTATCATAATTTAAAAAATTTTAACACAAACACCGGTAGTGCATAGATTGATCATTTTATTGAGTACAAAATACATTATTGGTTAGTATGTAGTGTAACTGTGATACATTTGTGAATCTGTTTCATAACAGAAACCATATAATTTTAATTTTACATTATTATTTTTTGTTCATAACTCCCTATACTTTGTCTTTAAATACCAGGGTATGTTCAGAAGATGGAACATCTCATGAAAAGTTTTTCTCCAACTAGAACCTTAAATAGTGACTCTGTATGTGTACATACATGTTAATGAGTGCCTTGAAAATGAAAGCTAATGTAAGTGGTAAGAAGCAATTTTGATTTATGTTACTATTACTTATAAATTTGAATACTACCTTGTATATTCAAACACTTAACCATTTTTCAAGTGTACTGTTAATGTTGAGTTTGATGTTTGTTTAGAATCTGTATGTATGTATTTAGTATTAAAATACAGAAATATTCTATCTAAAGTTGTAAAAGAAGGGTTTCTAGAAATGATATATCTGATTGTAAAAAATTGTGTAATTGCTGTGTTATTAAGACGTATTTAAATAAAGAAGTGATTTTAAACTAGAGCTGGGAAATAAGTGGAATTTGCTAATCAGTTAATTATCAGGCTCATTAGTCAATTACATTAGGACTGATTGATTGTTCTCATATAAGTTTAATCTTACTATTTTTAGCTTGTTTTGGGTTTTCTTAATGACATTTTAAAATTACCCTTCATTTAAGATGATAGACATTTTCATGTACAACTTAGGATTAACAATCAACGAAGGTCGCTATGTTTCTAGAGGTAGACGTGTTTGAAAATTAATCAAAATGTGTTTATATAATAACTAAAGAATACACATGAAAAACAAGAAATAAAGTACTTACCAGTGCCTTCTTTTTTTCTTTTCTTTTCCCCCTGTTGACTGTCAATGACACTTAACCTTACTTTTTTCATACTAATGATAGATGAAAACCTTTGCTTTCTGTTGGTTAAAAATAATATAGTACTAAATGTAAGAGAGAACTATTGACAAATCCTGAAATAGAGAATGTGACGAGTGGGTGTGGCAAGAGGGGTCTGATTTTCTATTTGATGGCTCTGTAACCAAATAAAATTGAAGGCTATGGAAGTTATGCTTTTTCTGAGCACTGACAATATTATAATAAGTACGTTACATTAAATTTTGTACTTCTTGGAGGGGTGGTAAATAGATTAGAGAAGAGGGGGGTCTTTTTTTTTTTAATATTGCCTTATAAAATTATGAACTTGAAACTTATATACCATTAAAATATGGATTATCACCTATGAGTTTATGCTATACTAATTGGTATAACATGAACAAACAAAAAGTAGTTTAATTAAATTTTGAATCTAACTCGCTAAAATCCTCGTGACATGCACAGTAAAGGATGCCCGTGGGGAAAAGTGTAATTACTGCTGCAAAGCTACTAAACATTTTTTTTCATTAAAAAAAACCAGGAGTGCACATTGCAAAGAGAGTGATGAGGTCTCATCAAAATAAATAAATAAACTAGATTAATTTCAAAAAGGATTTGTGGCAACCTTGTTCAGCTGCATTATCTTCAAGTCACTTATTTCTTTTGTTAATCAATTGTTGCATTATTTTGTGAGGGCTGAGGTGTTTGGTATTTCTTACAATTTTGAAGTTATACTTTATATACCCTTGTGGGTAGAATTAAATATTAGGCTTTAAAGCTGAATAAATCTGTTATTAGAATAAAAACATATGATTTACCTCTTATTGATTAGTGGATGTATTTACAAAGAATTAGGACTAAAAAAATTTTAGTGCTGAATTTAGTTGCCATAATGTGTTAAAATCATGTATGTTAAAAAGATGCTAAGTAATATTTGCTAATTGCTAATCAAATTCATTACTGATTAGCAGTTTCTGCTAGTCAAATCTACCAAACTATTTTGTATCCGGCATTAAATGTGCATCTTCTTTTATGTGTGTATCTCTAGCCTCCTGGTGATCAAACCTATACCCCTAAGAGTAGATTTAAGATGCTTAAATTCACATTTTTGTATTACAATAAAAATTTATTGTATTTTCTGGTTTAAAAACCATTTTTGATCAATTTGTAAATGGATTTTGCAAAATAGTGTGTGTAACTGATTTGTCACTTCCTTCATGTGTTTACCCATACCTGTTTGTAATATTTTTTTATTTGTTTGATATTTTTGACTTTAAACAAATACATAAATAGTACTATCTATGATACTGTTTGGAAAACCATTTTTATTTATGAAAATGTTAATACTATTCAATTATTTATAAAAATACTCATATGTGCTAGCTATTTTATAAGCACGATAAATTAATATTTTAACCAAATTAGCTTTAAAAAAATCCAGAGCCAACAATATAAAGATTTAAAACTCATAAAGTTTTCCAATCATTGTTCTTCATTGTGACACAAAATCTAACTTGCAAAGTCTTGATTTCATTACAGTCAGTTTGATCATATACATAATTATAAAAAATAAAATGTGATTAGTACTTATTATTCTCACAGTTACAGCTATTCTCGATTTGACTGCCCTCTAGTGAGCAAATTTTCACTTGCACCTAGCCTTGAACTCCTACATGGTTCAACTGCATTTAAGCATGGAAATTAGCATGTGACAACCCTACACCAAAAGGGTGTGACACACCCTCCTATTGTAGCTGACTCCGTCTATGCAGTTGAACCACTCTTCACTTCTAGATTTGGCATGACAGTGTCAAGACCTATGTTTGATTTCAGACAATATTTTTTGTTTGGTGCATTTTGAAAATATTCAGTTATTGATTTTTGCATTTCAAAGTATTGTTTATAATCCACTATCAAGTTGTATTTCTTTATTTGATTGTGAATTCTGTTTCTCACTCAATTACTGGTAGTTAGTCAATATTTTTGAATTCACAATTTACTATTACAACTACAATAGCTACGAATGGTACCTGCATTTCACAGCCCGTGACAATGGCTTCAGATGCAGTGTTATCAGCAGAGGAAGAATTTGCCATAGTTTGTTGGGAGATGGCATCTTTCATGTGGGCTTAAGACAGCCTCCTCCCCCCTCCTCCTATTCTTTTGCTGTGCAGGCACATTCTCAGCCTATTGAAGCACCTAGACCTCAGTCACTGTTTTTAGACTTGATATCACAGGTATTTTATGTTTTGTCTTTGTCACCTGTGTCATTTGATCCCTCCACTTCCTTATTAACTGCAACACCTAGTTCTGAGTTTTTGATTTTCCCCTTTGCCTGGTATTGGGGTCCATGCTGTGCATTTTGCAGAACAATTACTTGCAGAGATTAGTATGCTGCACTTCCCACATACTGCAGTGGCTTAAGATTTTTTATCCTGCCAGAGTCTTACAAAAGTGGTTCCAGTCCTTCTCATCAAAGGCATCATCAGACAAGTTTCTACTGTGCTTTAAGTGTTCTTTTCACGATTTTTTTGTCTCCAAGAGACTTTAGATTGGCACCATGTTATTTATCCCCCCCCCCCATCTGAATCACTTCCTCAATGTGCTTCTGTTCACGATGGAATCCTAATTGCCTCTCAGATGGGTCTTTCTTCCAGGGTTTTGGTTGACAATTTTCGACATGTCTGATGCTTATCTTCTCATCCATATTGCTCAGGTTTCATATCATTTTCTATTTTTTGTCTACGAGGATCATATTTATCAATTCCATCATTTTATGGAAGACTAGCTCCTTCTGGCTTCATCCTTCACAGAGTCTTCCTCACACACCCAACTTCTCCTTAGAGAGACTGATTGGGTAAGTTGGTTAATCAAAATGGAGAAGTCCATTATCCACCCCACTCAATATCTTGTTCATCTGGGGACATGGGCATCCACAGAAATTCAAGTGAATAGGCAAGCTCCCACAGTCAGATTGGATGAGTTTAATATTTGTAAGGTTAATTTAAACCACATTGCAGACTTGTAGCTATATATTTATTCTTTCCATAATAGTAAGTTTTTGTTGACCCCTACCACGCTATCTCATGGGATGTCTGCATGACTGCGACAGTCTCTTTGATTACCTATTACTGGTATTACCGGCAGGTGGCAACAGGCTGATCCTTATCACATTATGTCAGGGTTCAGGGGATGTTAACAAGACTGCATTGATCTCTTTGATGACCTGAGTGAGCATTGCCATGTCCAATATCCAAGAAGTCGCCATGGTAGCAATATTTTTCAATATATAGTTACAAGGTAGGTAGCTAGTGATTTTAAAGTAAAGCTGCTGACAAACCTAGTGACTTTTCTTGAGATTGAAACTTAAGTGTAATAAGTAGTGTGAAATTGTGAAGTGAATAAAAAAACTTATAAATTCATATACATATGCTGAATGAATAAAGAAAGAATTATGGTTCTCATTTTTTGAGGGGGGGTCATGTACTCCTCGCCCATCTGCAGACGGCCATGTCTGGGGTTGTTTTTCAACTCGTATCTCAGTCGACCCCAGCCTTCTCTTCTTCATCTGCAATCCATGGAGCTTTTACTTCAGAGGGCACTATCAGCACCTTCTTTCCCTGCATGAGAGATTCTGTCTATTTTGAGAACTTGGGCATCACTGGAGGCACTTATCTGTCTAGGCCATGTCCACATGCATTCCTTGAAGTTTGTACTACAAGTTCATAGGCCTCTCATCAGGGACCCTCTAGATTTACAGATATCCCTTCCTGATTCCTATCAGTCTGACTTCATTTAGTGGTTAGACAGGGACAACATGACAGTGGAGGCTACCTATTCCTTCTACCTGTCTGGATGTCTATGTCTTCACGTGTGCCTCGTTGTCAGGAGCGGGTGCATGCTGCGTTATACAACAGATATATCGGACTGTGGTCTCAGGAGGAGTTTGGTCTTGTCATCAATCTTTTGTTACTCCTTGCTGTTGGTTGGGCAATTATTCATGTTCAGTCATATCTGCAAGGCAAGGCAGTTATGATTCATTCCGTCAACTCGATGACTGTCTCTTACATCATCAGTCAAGGGAGCACTCAATCCTGGGACTTATGTTTCTGCATGTTAGATCTCTTCTTATGGGCTCGCAGCCATCAAATTTGTTTGCTGGCTTGTCATATACCAGGTGCCCTCAATCTTGTTGCAAATCATCTGTCCCATCCTGACAAGATTCTGCTCAAGGAATGGTCTCTCAACTCCCAGGAATTCCGATGTCTATGTTCTCAGTTGAATACTCTCCAACTAGGTGCATTTGCCTCTCTTTTAAATTCTTAGCTTCCTCTCTTTTGGTCATCAGTTCCACATCGTTTAGCTTTGGCTGCGTTCAACCAGGATTGGAAGGACGTTTCCATTATGCATACTCTAGCATTAGTTTTCTATCCTCTCATTTAATCCACTCTGTGTTGGGTCCTTGTGGCTCCTTTCTTGCCCTTTCATTGTGGTTTCAGTCCCTGTCCCTTCTTCAGGAACAACCTCCATTAGCTCTCCCTTTTTCTTGGTCCCTCCTCTGGCAACCTCACCCAGTGGTGCTTCATCTTTCCTTTCCCACACTCTGGCTTCACACACAGCTTTTGTCCGGTTCCTTGTGAAGTGTTGGGGACTATCCACAAGTGTAGCAACTGTGTTGTCTCACACTGTCTGATCTTCATCCATGTCTGTGTATCAACATAAGTGGAGTGTATTCAATCATTAATCTATCCAGCATAGATTCTCTCCTTCCCTTCCTCAGATATCTGTTTCTACATGATTGTTTGACAGGGATCTATCATTTTCAAACATTGTGAGCTAAAAAGTGGCCTTGTCATCTCCCTTTCTTTTTTTCTGTTTTTGCTATGTGTTTTTCCTCTCCATTTATTTTCTTTACTTTTATATCCCATATTTACTCCCACTCCGATTCGGATTGTCTCCTGTGTCCAGTCCATGTTTTATGAAGTTACGTGTCATGGATACCACCATTACATGGCTCTCGCTCCTATTTCTTTAATCATTGGAATCTGTCCATTTCTCATTATATTTTTCCTTTCACTCTTACCGGTTGGGTTCATCAGGTTATCTGTATTGCGTATTCCTCCCTTTTTCCTGAATCTTGCCAATTGTTCTGTCTATCATCCCATTTGATCCATCACCTCCCAATGTCATTGGCTGCTCATTTACGTCGTTCTTTGGAGGAGATTATCCAGGCTGGCATGTGGACCACTTTCCACACCTTGATGTCGAGCTACTTGCACCATCTGATAGTTTCCTTATCAGCTAGATATCATCTTCCCACTGTAACCATTTTACATATGTTGATACAACTCTGAGTGGGTAAGTTTTTTTTTTTACAGGGACCTACTTCACATGTTATAGATCCCACTCTGTGGTGAGTGATGCATATCCAAGTATATTGATACCCAGAATCTGCACCACAAGATCTATAACATCTATCATGCTCACTGTTGAGATAGGATGTTCCACAAGACCACTTTCATGTTCTTCCTTGCGGTATATTTCATCATGAGTATGTTCATACCAGACCTTACACTCATGGACTAACATGAGTAAAGCAGGTAGAGACTAATAAACTGGGATTAAATTGAAGTTAAGATACCATCTTAATAGACGTGAAAATAAATGAAGACCACTTCGTGAGTTTACTAAAGACCGATGTAAAACTCTAAACAAACAACAAGAAACATGTCCGAGAACAAGTGTTGCCAAACGAGAAGTGATAGTTAGATAGAGTCGTATAGAGGAAGCCACATTGCATCGTGTATGTCATGCTGCTATTGGTGGTGAAGTGACACATGATCATTTACGTGAGAGATTTGTTGCAATCATTTTATTGTGATAGGGGGAGCAGAAGGCTTGTGACATGCATAAAGAAAAAAATGTCATATAGAGGGCAGCACTAGAATGAGAATAGCTAATATTGTGAGTGGAGGGAAATACCTATCAGAGATACATTTTCAGTATAGAAAATTTTTAATTTTTAAAAGTATAAACATAAGAAAAATGGACCTAATTAGCTATCCTGATGACCAGGTTGATTTTGAGTTTCACTCTTGAGTACAATGCTTACTCTGAGTGGAAGATATTATTTTCTGATCAAAAACAGATCAATTTGAATTATATGTTTATTTTTAAAGTCAAAACTAGATACTACTTGATACATTTCTTGCAACTGAGTTAAGTATTTTCTCTATGAGAAGGAAGAAAACCAAGGGATATCAGTGACATCCACCTCAGTCCTTAAAGGATTAATGATAGTAACTATAAAAATGTTAAATTTATCTTTGTTTATCCTATGTGCATGTGTGGGGGGTAAAAGTGCATATCATGACTTTTACAGTTATATTCAGAATTTAATTGAACAACTTAATATCAATGTATGTCAAGAAACTTGTCATCAAAACATAGTTTATAATTCAAATTTTAGTATTATGTAAGTTTTGAGTCCCAAATTTAAAAGAAATATTTAAATATATCCTCAGTGTTCACTTCCATGTGTCATGTGATGCCTCTCTGTTCTGAATTCCATTTTAGATTTTCTTTTTTCCTTTATATTGGTTTCAGAATGTTCTCAGTTAGATACATCAACTATAAATATTAACATTTCAGAATTTACAATAAGAACTGCCCACCTTCATTATTTTCTGAAATATCAATAAATTTATTATACCCACAACAGAAGCTCCTCCCAATTCTTCGTGCTTTTGAAATTACTTATTTAACCACACTTACTTGTCAATGCTAAATGTTTGTAACCAATAGAAAGTGATGACCAAAGTCGGTGCTCTGTTAAGTAATGAAATTATTTAATTCTGAGTGAGGTGATAACTCACCTTCTTACACACAAATGCTATTTCCCTCACCCATCTTCCTATGAGATTTGTATGTCACTAGCTTTGAGTTAACTGCCACCTAAGTTCATAATTTAATGTAAACTGTCCATCTGCATTATGATGTCCTCATGCGACGATAGCCCTCCACCAATAAGAGGGTGATACAACTTTCATCTGCAGTAACTCCCCTGTGCACTTACACTTGTGATGTCATTCTTTTCCTCTGTATTACATTAAACAGATGGGCTTAAATTTCTCATATAAGTTCAATTTGATAAGATTTGTGTTCATTAACAAAACTTTGGTTTTTATTGTACATTGGCTTTTGTTTTAAAAGCATTGATTATTATCTTGGTAGCTTAAATTATTGTAGCATTCTGTTTAGTCCTGTGTGAGTGATGATTTTACACACATAGGTCCCATTTCTACTATGGCTTCTGGAGGCTCATTTTTCGTTGAGGATGTTGCAGCCTTTGCATGTTGTGGATTACCACATGCCTACTAGGCCTCCTAATCCCATACCATTAGCTGACATTATTTCTCGTAAGTCATGAATGTCCTATTGGACTACAAATCTGACCATATTTGCTTTAGGTAGTGCCTTACATAACTTAGGAATGACCTTAACCTTTCATTCTCTTTCTGGATATCATTTTCAGGTTTTTTTCCTTCCTTATCTTTCACCTGTGTCCTTTAATATTGCCTGTTCTCCACTCAGTGAACTCAGTTCTTTGGATTGCTTTATCTTTCTTTCTTGCTTGTTATTGGGGTTTATGCTGTTTCCTTCCTTTAAAAGTTCCTCACTGATGCCCACATGTCTCGTCTCCCTCATGTTCATGGCTTTTTTGCCCTGACTGTCAGTAATTTTTTCCTTCCTTTTTATATTCCCTGTCTTTTGTATCTATTTGGCTTGTTTGAAGATCAAGCATCTTACTTTTTATTTTATTCTCTAGCTCCCCATTTTTGCATCTTCATCTTTTTTCTCATCGCCCTTGACCTGGTGATAAGGGAGCTCGACTTACAATCTAAGGGTCGTGGGCTCAAATCCCTGTCCGACCAAGTATGCTCACCCTTTCAGCCTGTGAGGGCATTATAATGTGATGGTCAATCCCACTATTCATTGGTAAAAAAGTAGCCCAAGAGTTGGCGGTGGGAGGTGATGACTAGCTGCCTTCCCTTTAGTCTTTCACTGCTAAAGTAGGGATAGCTGGAGCAGATAGCCCTCATGTAGGTTTGTGCAAAGTTCAAAACAACCCACTCCAACTCAGCACCCTTCTATACTCCTCTACCTTTTGTCCGAAGAATTACATCATCCTCCAGAGAGGTTTTCTGAAGAGGTTCATTCTGTTCTCTTTACCAGCTTAACTTCTTTTGTTCTATCTTTCCTTACTTAGTTCCTCTGCTGTTGTGACTCATTGGGTTCAGATGTGTTTCTCTTTATTGTACACCTTTCTCCTTATATACATGATCTTTATCGGGCTCCCTTTCTTCACCAAAAAGTCTTTAGCAGTGTTCATTTCTCACTGGAGACCTGGAATAAGGTTGCATAACATTAGTCCTCATTATCATCCCAGGTATTCTTCTTTCTTGACCTTGCCCTTTGATTCCTGTCCTTGTATGGATCAGTCTACCCCCATCCTTCCCACTCCATGTTCCACACCTTCCTTGTTTGTTTGTTTTTGGTCTTCCCACTACCCGATGTCTGGTTCTTTGCTCTTTTTGTCAGTGGCTATCTGGCCTGGTGGTTAAGGTGCTTGCTTCACAAGCTGAGGGTTGCAGTTTCAAATCCCCATTATGCATGCCTTTTCAGCTGTGGGGGTCTTATATGTGATGGTCAATCCCACTATTTGTTGGTAAATGAGTTGGCCAAGAGTGGGCAGTGGGTGGTGTTGACTAACTGCCTTCCCTCTAGTCTATCACTGGTAAATTAGGGATCGATAACACAGACAGCCCTTGTGTAGCTTTATGCGAAATTCAAAACAATCAGTGGCTATCCTCTCATGATAGGCCCTTTGGGTACCCATCTCTTTTTCTTTGCCAGCCATTGATCTCAGTCTCTGCCAACAGATGTTTTTCATGTTTTCTCCCATGGTCTCTCTCTTTCTGCATCAGTTTGTTCCTCTTCCCATTTTCCTTTCTCCTCCATCTGACCATGTCTATTGTCTTTTTCACCCAGTCTACAGTTAAACATGGTTGATGTGCTGAATATTCTTCTATACATCTTTATTGCCCTGTCCTCCAAACATTTTCTATATTCTATCCTTCAGATTCATGCCTTCCAATTCCTTGCTCTTCCCTTCAACATAGCATTAGCCCTTATGTATTCATTTATATCACAATATTCTTTGTTTGCCAAATTTACAGCCTGGGTCTGTCATTCATTTTCTTGGATGATTATCTTTTATTGGCCCATTCTTGGGAGGTATTTTCTTCTCACACCTCCCTTCTTTTGCAGGAGGCTACTCCTTTGAGGTGGCTTATCAAGGCCCACTCAATATTTGGTACATCTGGTCATTTTTTTTATATCTCGTATTGGCTGAGCTCAGCCTTCTCTTTACCTATGAGTTATGGAGTATCTGATCACCTGGATTTGTACTTCTCACTTTCCTGTTGCATGAAGGGTTCTTTCACTTCTGGAGACTCTGGCTTTCCTGGAACACCTCTTTCCGTTGGGACATGCACACCTGATCCTCTTCCAGTGGACCTTGCAGAATGAATAGATTCTTTTTCAGGTTCCATTGTTCTTGTTTGAAATTTTCGTGTTAGTCGGGCCATGCAAATACTACTTCTGGCATTTCCTCACCAAATGTTAAACTGAATCTATTTCTTCACCAATGTTTCCCTTTTTGGTTGAGGCACATCTCTGGATGATGGCATGACTTCCAGTGTTTGGATGCAGGATGAGCATTCACTCCACATCAGTGTGCTCAAACTTCATGCTGTTTGTCAAGCATATTCCAATTTTCTGCTCTCTCTGGTGGATGAATTGGTTACAATTTACTCCAACATTTCCACTCTTGTTTTTTTTATATCATCTGTCAAGGGGAACCTGTTCCTGGACCCTTTGCTTTTGGGCATTGGACCTTCTCTTCTGGGCTCATTTACATTGGGTTTGTCCTGTTGCCTGGTTTGTACCAGGAGCTATGAACCTTGTAGCAAACTGCCTGTTACAGCCAGTCTTCATTCAACCACAGAGTGTTTTCTCCACTTTCAGGTCTTTCATTGGATTTTGGGGCTTGTTCTCAGTTAGGCATGCCTCTCATAGAAATCTCTGCCACTCCTCTTGACTCTGAGCTTCCTCTCTTCTGGTCCCCTGGTCTTCATTCTTTGGCTCTGGCAGTCGAAACTCTCAGTTAGGACTGATCTCACCTTTTTCTAAAATCTATACTCTTTGACTCTTTTCTCAGGTTTTTGCTTTGATATGTGACGCTCCTTCTGGAATCCTACTGTGGCACCTCTCTGGCTCACTCTGCCTTGGTTTTCTCTGCTTCTTCACTTGATATCTATACCCCTCCTTCCTATGCCTAATGTCCACTTGCTCTTGCTTCAACCTCACATGTCCAGTTTTTGTCCAGGGATGTTGACACTTCATCTTCATGTGGGATTTGTCCTACTGTGAACCACCTTTTTACCTTTTTTAATTGGCTGTTTGACCAAGGTTTGTCAGTCTACACCATGTTGGCTATTGTGTAGCATTGTCCATTATAGTTCTCTTTTCCCAGTTCTACTGGATATTTCCTTCCCCTGTTCTCTTCACTCTACTCAACTTCCTCACCCAACTCTCATGTCTGACTGGGTTCTTAATGTGGTTTTGCATTCTCTTAGAAGTGCCCCCTTTTAAGCTGTTGGTTTCTTGTTCTTTGTACCACCTTTCTCTCATGTCTTTTTTTCTTCTTTCTTATTGTCTCCTTCATTCAAAAGTCTATGCTATTAATGATTCTTGCACCTTCTTCCACTGTACTTATGTACTCCTCCACCTGGACTGATCTTTCTCTCTCTTCAAACTTGTGCTGCTTGGGAAGGTAATCATACCTTCTTTCTTATTTCCCTTCCTTCTGTCTCTGACCTCTGTGATTGTTCAGACCCAAATTGACTCTTGTGTCCTGTTTGGGCTGTTCATTGTTACGTATCACAGACATATTTTTGGTTTCCCCACAGTTGTCTGTTCCTACCCTAGGACCTCTCCCCTTCTATCCTTATTAAATGTGTCCTCAAACTTCCCTAGTTTATATATTCTTCCCTGAGTGTAGATGCTTGCAGGCTATTTTACACTTTGTTGCATCCGATTTGTCACCTTTCTTGTTTTCCATTTTCTCTGGCTGTCAGACAAAATCCTCCAGACAAGCATGTAGATGACTCCCCATACATTTGCGCTCATTCTTTTCACCATATGGCTGTTTAATCTCCTACAGGATTTTGGCTTCCATGATCACCATACTTCAGTCAACCCACAGTCTTTGAAATGTGTAAGTATGTTTCCCTTTCATATTCTCTTCTTTTTTCATCAAACAGGATCTTACTAGATAACTGGTGCTGCCTCCCAGGGCATGCTTATTTTCCAAAATACCCTTCGAGCCAGGATAACAGAAAATGTTCAACCCTCTCTGGTTCTATCAGTACCCATTTTAAGGTGGGGCTGTTCCATAAGATCACTTGAGGTATCTTCATAGTATACAAATTTAATTAATTGTCCAATCCATACCATACCAATTCCATGGACTATTGTGGAAGAAGTCAGCATCAGGAAAGTAACTGTCCACTTCTTTGGTTGCACTTTCCTTCCTTTAAAAACAGGGTTTCATGGTCCCTATTACACTGTCTTCAGTAAACGATCTTGTTCTAGTGGAGCAAAGAAGACCTTTGCCACATACCAGTTCCTAGCTTTTTCGTGGTGTACCATGAAGAATTCTCACCAGTTGGCCTTAGCACAATATAATGAGAAGTAAGGCAGTGGTGACACTGTCAGTGTAATACATGTCACCTTTCACACAGCTAGTGTGCTCTCCTCCTGCAACCAGAGTTTGTCCAAAAGAATCTGATCGCACCATAACCACATTACACATTGGCTCACTGACCACATTCTAATTCTCCCTGCAACATTTGAGGCTCTTTCACATTTTCCTCCCTTTCTACTTGGGTGAAGAGTAAATCCTGGTCAAGATTAGACATGATATTCCACAGGTGTGCCCTTATGAAGCTCCTGCTATTGGGTGTTGTACTCCACAGGCTTTTCCTTTGGGGCACTCATCTAAGTTTAATTTTTATACCAGCTCCTCCACCACTTCAATATGGAATTCTAGCATTTCTGTATGTGGAGGTGAGTTATCATCTTAGAAATGTATTTCGGAGAGATACCTCTGCACACATTCCCACCCATCCTCCTTATATTTTATTTTGCCTCATCAAAGAATGAAATTACCATGAGTGCAAGTGCATAGTGGGAGTTACTGCACATGGAGGTTTTGTTGCCTTCCTATTGGTAGAGGGCTATTGTCACATAATGATGTCATCGTGCACCAGTGCAGTTTGCGTTAAACACATTAATTTAGGTGGGAGTTTGCTCAATGCAAGTGGCATGCAACTCTCATGAGAGAAATAACATTTGTGTATATGGAGGTATCTATTGGAAATACATTTTTAGATTAGGAAAATATTTATATCTTTTCATGGGTCAGCTAAAAAGATAGATAAATTATTGTAGTTTGAGGGCATTCTTTTTAACTTTTTGAATTATTTCTCTATGTTAAAAAATGCATATTGGAAAGCTACCTAAATTATTTTTTGAACAACCAACTTCATGAGGAAAATTTAAACTTCTGAGAGCAAAAGAGCCTCAATCCTGATATAATTTTTATTTATTGATATATATTTTTTTACAAATGTAACTAAAATGTAAATATTAAAAATTTACTATGTTAAATAAAAAAAACAGTTAAATGAAGAAAAAATTTAAAAGTTTCTCACCTTGAGGAACCCGTGAGGAACATACATAGTTAGACATCTCATGATGTAACCTGAAATTTTTTTTACCCTAAACTTTGCACTTTTGCTGGGTAATTTTTTGCTCTTCCCATTTAGCTAGAAATGTTCAAAGAGCAATAAAAGAATAAAATTAAATGAAAGTATGTAAACAGTTATGAGCCTGAGGCTGTTTAAGATAAATAATTGTAATTTTCTGTTACAGTCTGCTGTCATTCTAAAAAAAAAAAGAGCATGTTAGTTTTATTTCATAATTTATTGTAGTAATTACAAGGTCAGTCCAATTGACCAAGCTCTAAAAGTGTTAGGGTAGATAAAATATGAAGTTTTATTGAAAAAAACTTGACATTCATTTACACAGTGAAAACTGCAAAATGGAAATTATTTTTATGAACATTTTAAGGTAATTGTTTTGACTGCAATTTCTTTTCTCTTATTTGCTGTAATATGTTCAACTACGTAAGTTGAATTAATTTTGCTTCATTGTTTTGGTGCTTTTAGCTCTGGTGCCTCTATTTGTAGAATACATGGCCTTTTTGTGTGCTCACTTCCATGGCATCACATGACGTTTGTATTCATGCTAAACAGAAAGGTAAGCATACACAGAATTTTTGAAACATTGAACAAAATTAATAGTAACGTACGACTAAGTATAAGTAACCAATGACACACTGTCAGTAGTAATTAACATTGTATTGTTTGTGAGCATTGTGAATACCAATGAAAACACTGCAAATGGTTTATTTAAGAATTGATAAATAGACTACAGTGTATGCAAATTAAGAATGGACACTTCAAAATTTATGTACAACATTGGTTAATCTATGTATATATATGCAGTATGATATCAATAAACTTCGGGCAATTACAAAGTGTGGTTTACATAATTATATCTTTAATAAAATGATGATAATTGAAAACAAAGCAGCCAAGTGAATTTCTGAATGTGATCTATTTTTCATAAGTTGATTTGTTGTAAAGTAGACAATGCATTACTATGTATTTAGTTATTTTTTGTAGCTTAAACTCATAAAAATAAATAAAAATGTTCTCATATCCAGTATTTAATATTATAGCTGGGTGATTTAATCAATATAAACAAGTACTTATGAGCAGTAATTATATCGATTAGTGTCATGGAAACTAATCAGTTAATCAAAGTGAAGATTGAATCAACTAATTGAAATTAGTATTTCTGATTATTACTCTGATTATTCCAACAATTGATTAATCCAAATTCCATTGAATGTTATGAAAATAATCAACTAATCAAAATTAGGGTTTCTGATTATTACTATTTTCAATTTATTCAACTATCCAACTAATTGAAATTAGTATTTCTGATTATTCCAACAATTGATTAATCCAAATTCCATTGAATGTCATGAAAATAATCAACTAATCAAAATTAGGGTTTCTGATTATTACTATTTTCAATTTATTCAACTATCCAACTAATTTTAATATTACCATCAAACCTGCTTACCCCTTCTTTTTTACTACAAAGATTTTTTGGCCATCTGCCACTGTCACTAATCTTGGTGGTGGTGAACTGCTGACTAGAGGATGGCACTTGGCTTGCAATGCCTAACTTTATTTGATACGTTGTTATGTTGAAATACTAGAAGTGTAAATGTTTTTCAGAGAGGCTTCCTTAAAATTTGTTTTTGTAAAATAAGAAGTACTGTTGACAATAAATGTGTATTTTGTTTTGAAAACTTTTCATTTTCGTAATAAATATTTTGTGTAAGCAAAATTCAGAAGTAGTAGTAAGTTATTTGGCAATGAACCATATAAGGCTTTTACTCTTAAATAATTTGCTGCCATTCAAAAACCTATACTTCATTTAAACACTTTTACACATGTTGAGAAGGAAATACGTTGATGGTTTGATTAAAAACAGGAGATTCTTATGTATAGTTTAAACATTTTTTAATATATGGAATTTAATACTTTCTACTAGTAAACATTTCAGTTTTTTTTATGTGTTCAAAAAGAAAACTTTTTATCTTCCAATTCCCTAAATTTTCAATTTTCTTTGCCTATCAGTCTTTAAAATGCTGTTTTTATGGGTTTTTAAGTGTTCTAAGTGTAATCTGAATAAGATTAAAAACAATAGCTATTTATCATTTCTAATAAACAACCATAGTATATATATTTTCAGAAAATGTTAATTGAATATTTCAAGTAACTTGTTAATTAACGCATTTTTTGTCTTCCTCAAGTCCCTTTAATAAAAATGTTGTATTGATCTTTATTTTTTCATTTCACACTTTTAAGTTTTGTGCCATATTTTAAAGGCAATTCATATTTTCAGTGAACATTTACATAATACGAATGGAACTTTTAAAACACAAAGCTACTGAAACAATCTAAAAAGCATTGACATGACTTTACATTAATAAAATTCACATGTTATTAACTTTACTTTTTAAAGCTATAGCATATATTCCTGCTGAAGCAAGATTTTAAATTGTTTTATCTCAAAAAATATAAAACCTGGGAAATAATGTGTTTTGAAGTTACGTCTAAATTTAATGTCACTAATTTCTATGATACAACTATGACACCAAATCATTTGAGGAGTTATTAATCCTGTTGTTCAAGATTCTCCAAGGTTTACATTCATATTGCAACTTTTAATGCACTCAAAAAGGTACAAAGAGCAAATGATTTGATTTGCCATGTTAGCTTACTTCCCATTGGTACTGTAGCTGAAAGATGTGTTAACTGACATTTTTATTTATTCATATCTGTTAAATCCTTATTTGAAAATTCTCCTTACAAAATATCATTTCTTAGTTTTGATTCTGATACAAAACCATAAGATGTTATTAAATCAATGCTTAACCTGCTTTAAGTAATTGGATTTAGGCCTGTTCTTTCATGAAACAATATTATTATTTACATATATATATTCCAGATAATCTTTTATAGAGGAATTGTATTTATCTTAAAATGTTTCCCATTAATATAGTTAAAATTATTCTAATTATCTTTAATAGGAGTAAAGATTTTAGTGTATAATGAAGATATAAATGCTCAGAAAAAAGACTGAACTCAGTTTATGTTATTGGAAAAATTCACATTGATATGCACATTGTTTGTAATTTTTAACATCTTGGTATTTATGTCCAAACATCATATTGAAAGTTAATGCCAACTTCAAGGACAGTTGTGCTGTCTCCCCCATTGATTTGTTGTACTGTAATTATTATCTTTCTTACTTTCTTGTGGGCTTTGTCACCCACATCTGCTTCTTTTCTCTTCTTTTATTTTGAACATATGAGGCCAGCATATTTGGGTCTTACTTGTGCCAGTAATTAAAAAACCCAGGAGACATTACATAATTACATACCTTATGATTTGTGTCCCAGTGTTGGATATTTGTTTTGTGGCTATGTTTGTATTTTTTGTTTATTTTATTTTTTTCCTTCTCTACAAAATTCAGTTTAATCAGGCAGATGGTAGCACTGCCTATGTAGGGATGGCTTAGAATGTACATCAAAATGGTATTTTAAATATCTTCTCACTAGGTCATCAGAACTTTACAATACTACACAGTGTTTCCTTTTATAACAATATCTGTGTAATGACTGAGTCACAAGTTCTGAGAATGTCTATAAATATCATAGCAAAAAGTTGAATTTCTTGTTCTTCTTTTTTATTATTACATGATTAGTTGGAGTACCTGTCCCCTGGACGGAAGTTATGTAAATTCATGATTAATGAAAGGCTATCTTTGGAAGTGAAAAGTTGCTTCCCTTATATGTAATTGTAAAAAACACCCATAACAACTGAAAAACATGAAACTGCAAATTTGCATCTGCATGGACCCAACAAACATTCATTTGGTGAAGGTCCATCAACAGGAGGGGAAGTAGTGGTAAAAAATACAAAAACACCCATAAAAACTACAAAATGCAAAACTGAAAATTTTTACGTACCCCCCTGCATGGACCTAATGAACCTCCATACCAATTTGGGTGAAGATACATCCACACTCAGCAAAGTAGTTACATGGATATACAACAGACAGTACTTTTATATTTATATAAATAACTCAAAAACTAAAGTAAAGGTGTCAACCAGTTTCACTGAGGTCACATAGTTTCAAACAGAGTATCTGTTTTTATAAGTATTATTAATTACTACTAGTAGTTAAAAAAAAATCATAATTTTAGTTTAAACGATGTTATCATTGTACCTTGATGTTAGGTTTCTTACAGAAATTGGGTGTTCATTTAAAAAGCTTAAGTACAGGGTGAAAGAGGAATTACCAGCAAATAATAGATAAACAATAAATATTATAGTGGGAACCTCATTTTATTTAGAACTTGGTTGTAAATACAACCTTCCTATATATATATATATTTATTTAAACACTAGATGAAAAAAAAAACACAAGTAAAGAAAAAACTTTTCAGAAAAGGAAGTAAATGTAGTGATGGCTAATATCAATCCTTCAAAGAGAATGCAAACAAGATAATAGATATGGCATTTGCATTACCCCTACATGATAGCATAGGCAAAAATTAACATATAGCAATATATGTAACTATTCAATTACAATTGAGCTTAATTTCATCATATTTTTGTCTGTTAACATTCTACTACATTGTTGCTGTGCTATTATGTAGGGATGATGCAAATGCCATCCCTACTATCTTTTTTGCATTTTTTTTGAAAGATTAATATTAGCCATCCCTACATTTACTTCCTTTTTTGGAAAGTTTTTCTTTACTTGTAATATTTCATCCAAGGTTTAGATATTCTGTGTGAAATTCATGCTGTCCTTTCTTTTGATGTAACCTGTTTAAAAATATTTTTGTAGCTTGCTTAAATATGTTAATATATATATTATATACATATGTTCTATGAAAGCATTTTAGATTGCTAATGATGGAACATGTAAATTCCAAAATGTCCTGTTTTTTTAATTAAAGTCACTATCTTTTTTTTAAAAAAGAATAAAATTGTATTGTACTGTCAAAATCTGTATGACCATGTTTAATAATTAGTGTAATACTACTGTCTGAAGATATGTGGTTTTCAACATTTTAATGGAACATTTGGTTATTGCATTTACTGAATTTATGTTTTGTGTTTTTATTTTTTTTAGGTTCTGTTGCTCTGTCACGGTTGAGGCCTATTTTTCCTAAAACGGTTATTGTAAAAAAGGTAAACCTTAATGTAGAGCCCTTAAATAATACAAGGATTATGAGTAGCATTTCTTTTAATGAAGTGAAAGAAACAAATAAAGTAGGATGTACCTCAGAACATTCACCAGTGCATTCTGTATCAGCAGAAGGAAGCAAGGTGGTTTTTTTGAATAAAGTTAAAAAATCTTGTTCCACCAATCATTTTGAGATGCCTGGATTAGAAATATTACAAAACAAACAACTTTGTAGTCCATATCAAAGTTTAAGTGTGAAGGGCAGAGGTGGATATTTGACTGGAAAACTACAAAACTGTACTAGACCCAATACTTCATGTGAAACATTTCCCGATAAAAGTCTCTTACCAAGCTTGTCCACTGTCGTGTCTGAAGGCCTCCCTGTGACCCAAAGTTCTTTGAATTGTACAACACCTGTAAGGACACAGCCCCAGGTTATTAGTTCTTTGTCTGTATCTAGCCAGGTAGTAGGAACAAAATATCAGAGAATTTTTAGTGTACCTACTTCAAATGTTAGCTTATCAGTTGACTCTGAAAATAACAATCTAAGCATATCTAATGTTGACTTAAGATCAAAAAACAGTGTTGGTTTTACATCCACTCAAAGTAACATTGTAAAAAAATCTTCAGTAATTCAGACTTCACAAAGGAAACCATTAAATGGAAATACTACATTTGGGTTATTTGTACCAATAAAACCTAAACCACTTCTAATAGACACTATCCAGCGGCCACCAAAAGGAAGAACTGTTAGAGAACTTTTAGACAGTTTATCACAACGCCATATAGGAAGTAAATCTGCTCCAAATTTATCTTATAGAAAGACTAATAATGCATGTTTAAAGAGGAACAATTCTTTGTTAGAAAAAGTATGTGTTAGAGATTTGTTTCCAGGTAGTACATGTCAGAGGCATGATAAATTTAATTTACAGTTGGAACGTGAAAGTGGAAAAAAGGTAAAAACTATTCCAAGTTATTCTGATACAAGTGCCTTCCAAGAAAACACAAAAGAAATTCAGAAGGAAAAATCTTCTGATAATCATTTGGAATCTTTCCAGTCTAGTTCCATAAAACCTGAATATGTTTCAGTAGTCTGTAGTGAGAGCTTAAGTTTTGAGAATGAAGCTCCTTCAAAAGAAATGGATGCTGAAGCACACACTTTTACTACTATACAATTTGACAACAGCTTTTCCAACCATGAAACCGATAAACAACAATTTCCAACAGAAGAAATTCACACTGTGAAAAAAGAACAAATTGAATGTGATGAAAAACATCCAGTCAGAAAAAAGGCAAAAACTGTTTCAGGTTATTTTGTTAGAAATGACTTCCAAGAATATGCAAAGGAAGTTCAGAAGAAACAGTCATTTTCCAATAAACATTTACATTCTATTAATCAAATCATGGATTATAAGAAAGAAGCTCCTTCAAAAACTGCATTGTCAGAAATGAATGCTGAAACAGACCGTTTTAGTAATATCCAATTTGACAACAATTCTTCTAACCATGACAGAGAAAAGCAACAATTTCCAGTAGAAATCCACACCATAGAAAAAGAACAAATGGAATATTATGATAAACATCTAGTTCAACACTTTGAGGATAATAATAATATAATAGTTAAGCAAGAAAAGGAAGGTGAGAAATGTATTCCGGATAAACATCCTAACACTGAAGAAGGATGTTCAGTAAGGATTAAAAAAGAAGTTGAGGATGAAGAATACCTGTTAAATCAAGCTTATAATGATTATACAAAACATGTTGATGATGATAAAAACAAAATAACAGAGTGTGTGTCTTTAGTTGGTGTACCCTCAAAAAATAAGAATTGTACATCCAGTTTCTCTTCCAAAAATCATTATTTTTCTGGAAAAGGTTATGGAATTGATAAAACTATAGAAATGTCTCAAGAAAACAAATCCGTTCCAGACTGTAAAACTTTAGACTTTGAGAGTCTTGTAAACTATTCTGAAGTTTTTGGGGATAATGTATTGTGTAGAGTGTCTTTGGATGAAATAACTAAAAAAGCAGTAGATCTGTGGAGTATTAATAATTTTGATAATAAACTTTCTCATCAGACACTTAATTGCACATCCAGACTAAATACCCCAAAAGATTCAAAAACAATTTCAGATTGTTCTTCATTTGACGATTTATTTTTATATAACTTGCCCAAAAATACCACAGAATTTTTGCATGGAAATATAGCTAACGTAGACCAAAATGATAAAGAACAAGTTGTAGAAGGTACTTTTGATTCTTCAGGTATGGAATTACTGACAAAATTGTGTGATGTGGAAAAAGAGCACAATCATAAAAAAGAACTAGAGCTGAATGTAGTAAAGTCACATGCGTTAAAAAAGTCTGTAACTGATTCGGTACCTGTACACTTCACTGAAATTAATAATACTGTGTCAGAGGAAAATAGAAGAGAATGTAGTGAGGTGTATGATGATGTACTTAATACATGTAGTGTTTCTGAGGATTTTGTGGATTGTGAGGTGGAATTTGTAAAGATACCATTCAGTGACATTAAAAGTAAACCAGAACTTTTAGATAATGCTGCTAACACTGGGCATTTATATATTACACCTAAAACTTGTAAAATTGAAAATGAAATAAGTGAAAAGATTTGTAATAGTTCTGAAAAATATTTTTTTGTACCTAATGATGTTTATAAGAATTCTTTAAATGGAGAATTTATGCAGACTGCAGATGCTTTGTGTGATCCATCTTTTGTAGACATTTCTGAAGTTATGGAGAAGATGTCATATGAAGATGCTTCAACTTATTTTAATTTAAATGTTCAACAGAAAAATCAGAATATCCATTCTTCTTTATCTTGTAATGATGAAAATGTATTTGTTCCTGAAAGTAATGAATTGCAGTCTGACTCAGTTAACTGTACTGAAGTTGGGTCGAGATCAAATAATGATCTGAATGATGAGGAATCACATTCCAGTTGTAAAGATCTTTTAATTATAGATGATAATTTGCTCAAACGTGATATTAGTCATGAAGAAAGATTGGATTGTAATGTCTTTGGTCTTGATTCATTACAAAGTCACTTGCAGAAGAAATCAACAGCATCATCATACGTGAATGATGATACAGAGAAAACTTCTTTTTTGGCAAGTCTTGGACTGAAATCACAGTCTAGTTGTGAAGCTGTGATAAAAAACTTTGAAAGTTACAAAGGATATTTAGATGTTTTAAAAGATAAAGTAGTTAGCTCATACTTAAAGAATCCTCAAATTCCTTCTGACAGAGTAATGTCTTTTTATCACTACCTTTGCAAGACAGGACATCTTCGAGCTGGAAAAATGACGTTTGTATCAGAAGTTTACCGCAACTTAAGAAGTACCTCAAAACAGCACATTGTAGATGATACACTGCCTCCAAAGAACGGTAAGAGTTTATATTGACCATAAGTATGCAGCAAAATGTCTTAAGCTTTTATCGCAAGTAACTATTAACTTCTTATTAACTAAAAAATAATATACTTAAAATAGGTGTTTTAGAAGTTGTTGTGAAAATTGATTCATAATGCATAGTCGCATCAGGACAAGTAAATACTCTTTGAAATGTCAGTTTTAGGTTTTATTTACATGGTTATATTACTAGTAAGTTCTCTCAAGCATACACTATGTGTCAGAACTGATTATGTATAAGAAATATACTATATATATATATATATGATTCAACTGAACATCACTGTGAGTACACGTGTGATTATTCGTGTATTTCAGGAATATCTTGCAGTAAAGATTTAATAGTATAGGTCATTCCCTGAAAAATCACCTAATAGGTAACACCTAATATATTACCTCTTATTTACAATAAAGTCAGTATGTAAAGTCCTGATAGGATGATGGGGTCATAAGTTCTACAGAAGTCAAAATTTGGTTGATGAATGACTTCCTGACTTTTAATTAGCCTTTCACTCAATAATTGTTTACAGTGTGCATGTATTAGCTCTTTTTTTTGTTATCCATTAAGAAATTAATTACATTTAATATTAGGATAAAACATAAAAACATTTAGATGGAAAGACTATTCTCTGTGCATTTCCTTTACAAAGTTATGGGAAGTTATAATGTTCTTTTTTTCATAGAGAAATACTAGTACTGTTCAGAAGACATGACTAAAACAATTTCACAATAACTGTTATTAATTATTTCTTGGAAAAAGATATATCATTTAATGCTGCCTTCTCTGGTTCTATTTCCTTTTGATTTTTTGTTGTTGTTCAGATTTTGATCTCACAAATTGCAGACTTTTGTGAAAAATTAAATGAGCTCAAACACTGAATATTGCATTGTATAGCCACAATTTCTGTACAGTATTGTCATCTTTCTTTGACCAGTGATGTTTTTGTGATTTTCCTCCTGACATATGAATTAAAGTGAAAGCCCCAAAGTCTTCTGAAACATTAGTCATTCCAATCAAGGTTGTATCGGCAAAGATACAGGAAATTCAAATTTCAATTCTTAAAAAAAATGCCTTTTTTCTTAGAATTGGTTGTATTTTATCCATTTCAAGAGATTCTCACAGTTTCTGATGCACTTAGGGGAATTTGGGACTCTTCTTTATTTTGCAGTAAGCAGTTACTATATTCCTGAGAAAACTGCCTGCCAACTTAAAAGAGAGCCACATAAGGTTAGCAATTATCTAGCTTTGATAAGGTACTCAAAGTAATGAAGCTCATTAGCTTCATAAAATATTGAAGGTTTGACTTTTGAAACTCCTTACACATGATCATTTAAATATTACTCCTAAATAAGCTCAGTTCTGGATACTAGAGCTAAGTTTCAAATCTTGATTAACATTTTCCATGCTGTTACTGTGCTATTAATTTACAATTTCAAGTCCTTACTTCTCCATATGTCATATTACTTATGTTGCCCTGGTTGTTATCGTCTTATTCAAATAAAACATTTGTTCCAGTTATTTACAAGTAATGTGTTTTTCTTAGGAAACAGAGAATATTATCTTTCTGTAGTTTTGTAGGTGAAAGCAGACACACCCAACATTTTGATGTAAATATTCCTGGCTTTTACTTTTTGGTTATTTATTACAAGTAGTATTGAGCAAAAGGTTGATTAAAGTCAGGAAGGTCGCCCTTCAACTTAACCCTATCATCACAGGTTAAAGGCCATTTCATCGTGTTTGTTGTCTTGCATTCAAAATTTTATTCTACTACTATTTTATGAATCTATGTCAGTAAGTGTGGTATCAAATTGTACATTATAATTCAAATTTTAGTATTATACATTAGTTAATTTAAAAGAAAATATTAAAAAAAACACCTAATAAATATCAATATTTGTGTATCACATGATATGTTGAATGCAGCATTGGTTCAAATTAGATGTTTGTGATGTTCAAATACAAAGTCTATAGTTTCTTATGAATTAGGAGCTCAAACTACCAATATTGGCAAACTAGAATAAAATAAGAACCTCCTATCTTTTCTATTTGCTGAGATATCGCTACATGTACGTGGCCCCACCCACCTCTGTCCATTGTTGAAAAGACTTGCTTTAGGTACACCTACTTCTGTCTATGACATGTAAATAACCAATCTAAAGTTCAGAATGTACCCTGTGTGATTCTCTGAGCCTTTGCAAAGTATTTACGTGGAAAACCCTTCCTTTTCATGGCAGATTTCAAATGGTAAGGTTAGCCTTTAGTGAGCTCTAAGTTTCATATCTCGCTAGACCCAAATACAGCTTAGTTACTAAACTTGATAAATTATAGTGGAATTCTATGGTATTGAAATTGTACAAATTATACAATCTATTGCTTCAACATCTCATGTTTTTTTTCTATCACAAGATCTTGTTCTTCCACCTTCATGCAAGTTTCATCCAGTCCATTGCTTTTGAACCTGACTTTCCCATCAGGTAATTCTTTCCCTTCCTAGCATTTTTCTACATGGTCCTTCCATGTGGCTCTTTATATGGGTCCACCAGTCACCACTTCCTCCTAATAGTTCAACTTTAAGACATCCCACTTCCCTTTTCCAGGCAGTTCTACAGAGTTCAGCTGTCTCTGCTTTGCCTGTTATCAGGTAGTCTTGTCCATCCCTATTTGCTGGCTCATTACTGGAAGGTGTTTCTTCCTCTGTTTTCTCCACCTTTTTTCTTATCCATTGACTCTATTCCTCTGCTCCTGTACTCGAACAGGACCTCAGTGTCATCCTTTGCACTCTTTCATGTGCCCATTCCCATCATTAGCAACCTGCAACTTCTACCTCATTCTCTTTGGTTACATTCCTCATTCTTCTCACTTATGGTCAACATTATTCACATCTTTATGCTTGCAACTCATCCTGTACCCTTTCCTTCATACTTATTTCTTCTTTTGGTCTTCAGCCAATCATTGGGGAGACCTCTCTGCCATCCTTCTATTACACTTTTCTATGCTCGTTGAGATCTGGACAGTTTTTGTGCCTGGTTCATGCTGCTCATTGCTACTTCCCTCATACATCTAACTTTTGGGGTTTCTATTTTCCACTCTACATTCCCTAGAGTGCCCATCTTTTTCTTCCTACAGCAAATCTTCTTCTGCCTTTATTGGTATGGTCCACTACATTCTTAGCTCGGTCTCATTCTCTTTTGTGGTTGTTGTTCACAGATGGTCTGTATTTCATTTCATCAGATTCGTCTCCTCTCTCATTCATTACCTGCTCATTTTTGTCTGCCACTGGACAAGATCATTCCAGCATGCAAGTGGACTACCATGCATAACTTCTTCAACCACTTTCTTCGCCATCTGGCTGTGTAGTCTCCCAGGGGTCACTGCCTGCCTCTGTTCACCATCCTACAATAAACCTACCATCTTTGAAGGGTGAGTACATTCCACATTATTTATAGCATTTGCTATCAGGATCCCACCAAGTGGCTGGTGGTGACCCCCAGGGTACAGTTATTCCCAAAATTATGTATCTTGCCAGGATAATGTATATGCCTACTGTTGAGATGGAGTGTTTCGCAAGACCACTAGAGGTATCCTCATGGTATATTATGATATTTGTCTACTGTCTAATCAAGACTGTACCTATTCCATGGATTATTATGGGAAAAAAACAGCACCAGGAGGTGCTCTGCCTGCTTCCCCATCTTTTGCTTGCTGGCTTTTCAGAATAAGTTTATGTAGTTACCCATTGCACTGCTCTAGTAAAAGACCTATCTGGCAAGTGACTGATGAGATCCGGACATTTCTCCAGGTCTACCCATTGCAAGTTCCTTCACTCCCATTTCTTTGAGTGGAGCAATGTAGACCCTTACCACTTACTAGTTCCTATCTGGACTGGTGGAATGTGGAAAACACTCACTAGTTGAGACAGAATAGCTGAGGCTGAAGAAAAGGTGCCAATTCAGTGGGATATGAAGAGGTAGGGACACTGTCTGTGTAGCACAGGTCACCCCTCATATACTTGTACTCATAACATGCCAGTGTCTCCCAACCTACTGCCATTCAGATGTCAGTTTCTGGGTGGATTGGTGTTAGATTTGCATAGGAGCACCCCACACAAATTCTCACACATGTAGTTGGTAGGGATCTTTCTCCTACCGTGGACTGAATGAAAAATTCTCACCGCCACCTGGTTTCAGACTGGAGATGACCCACCATGTTTGCATTCCCCCTTCCTACCATTGCCTGATTGTCGTGTTCCTGGGTGGCCTGGTGTTGGTTGTGTACTGGGTTTGCACACATGCCCTGCCTGAGTTGTTGGAACGGAAGTTACTTTTCCTTTCTGCTTCCTGGTCATGAGGTGAAGATAGTTGGGATTCTCCTTTTACCACTGATCAGAAGACATACTCGTTGCCACCTGGTTTTGGACTGGAGTTGACCCATCGACTGCCTGCAATCATCTGCTGCACATGCACTAACTTGTTTTGCCCTCATCCCATAGCTGGTGTCAGTCCAAGAGTCTGACGGTTGAGTTATTGCAAGATGCAACAATAGAATGTATTCTGTGCACTCCTCTTGCAATTGATGTTGGTTCAAGAGTCTGATGGTAAAATTGACTAACACACACTAATGATTCCTGTGCCCTTCTCCTGCAGTTCAGTAAGTCTGCCAGTAGAGTTTAGGTGAGCACTAGGTATGGTCTGAATGTGCCTCAACCATGCTACACATATTGTCTCTCATACCACTTGTGTGCAGATCCTTTGATGTCCATATTCTTATTCCTCCTATACCCGTGACACATGGGGTGGGGGGGGGGTTGTTTGCCTTTTCATGCTTTCCACTCTGGGTGAAGAGTTTGCCTTAGAAGAGATGAGATGTGGTATCCCACGAATGTACCCCTATGGAGCCCCTGCCATCAGGTGTTACACTCCATAAACTTCCTTCCAGCACTTTCTAAAGCAAGCATATCTAGGTAACTTTTGCACCAGTTCTTCCAACATACCTTTCTAGCTTTTTGGGTGTGGAGGTGTGTATTGCTTCAAAAGTTAACATTTTCCACACCTGAAAAATGTATTACCGATAGATACTCACCTCTTCACAAACTTCTCACTCTCCCCCCCCACTTCTGGTGCAATGCAACTTAGTATTCCTTGCTTTGTCATAGAATGAAGATCATGAGTGTAAAAGCAAAGAGGAAGTTAGTGCTAAGGGAGGCTGTGTCCCCTTCCTATTGGTGGAGGGTTTTTGCTGCATAATAACATCATTACGCAATAGTGTAAATCACAAGAAATCTTGTGAGTTCAGGTGGGAGTTGCCTAAAGGCTGGTGGCATGCAAATCTCTAAGGCAGATGCACGGGGAAGATAGCTTTCTGTGTGAAAAAGTGATTATCTATCGGAAATACATTTTCAGGTAAGGAAAATGTTAACTTAGAAATCTGAAGAATTAACAAATCACTCACAAGAGTTTATATGAACAAGAGGCAAAATGACATTTTGTACATACCTAGTTTTTGTATAGATGTCATACCTACAAATGTTCTTGGTGGTAAATGTATATATATATGTCTGTGTGTGTGTGTGTGTGTGTGTGTGTATGTGTAATGCATGTTGGAATTTACAAATTGATTTTATGGTTAGTGTTAATAACTTTTTCAGAGATTTTCTTGTATATTTTTTTTCTGTATATGTGTCTGATGCATAGCATTCAAGTGCTGAAGGTGCATTATGTCTAAAGGATCGAGTTTAAAAGGAAATATCCTCCCTGCCCTGTGTAAAGAAATTCTTGATCCAATAATTACCTACATTTAAATGCATAATGAGTATTTCAACGTGTTAAACCTCATACAATTTTCCGTGGTGTTAGTTCTGTCAAGTTCTGTTGGGTGTTTGTTATTGAATAAAACCCATAATGTGTACGTCTTATGCTTATTTCTTGTGTGTGAAGATTCTTTATAAGGTATATAGATCTTAAAATAATAAACTGATTTTTCTTGAGTATAAATAATGAATTAAAAGAAAACAAGAAGTTATATATACTTGTACATGTTTATGATTAATTTCTACTTTAATATTTATAAATTTACTAAAGTTTGAAAATATCTAAGTCTTAGGTATCTTGTCATAAAAATACTAAGAAATATGTCAGTTTTACATGGCTCATAAATGAAATGTATTTATGTACAAGTTATTAGCTGAAAATTTAATTTTACAATTTTATAGACACATATCTTTTTGAAGTTACCCCAAATTTGGAAAGTCAAATATAATAAACTAACAAATGTACCTGGGTTTCTCACTGCATTTTTAGTTATTGGCCTCATGAAGATTCCAGTATGTGTGCGTCATTCTTTACCATGCAAGCCTGCCCAATGCAGCTGATCTGCGTAGATTTTATTCCCATGCTATGTGTGGCATTAAAATCACTCTCATTTAGCAATGTCTCTTGTATTAAAAACCGAAATGGCTGCTAAACTCGAATAGCTCATCTGACTACTAATCCGTTTAAATTTGATCTTTAGGGAGATCTTCATGAATTCCTCTTCCAAATGTCATTTCATGTGGTTCAGTCAGTTCTTTACAACAACCTGTGACATCCAGACATGAGGTGACAAGTATGCTTTATATATGTAGATGATTTTCAAGAACTTTATTTACTTTTATATTTAAACCATTATAAAGCAGCACTAGGGGCTTTAGAAAACATATGTCCGTTTAGCTTGAAATTTATATGTTGTTTAAGTCCAAATTTTACAGCCACAAATTAATTAGTACTCATTGTTATGACAATCAGCTGTGCTTCCTGTACACCATACAACTGGGTATTTATCAACTTCTTAATGCGACACATGTATGAAGCTACACTCACTCTTTTAAGATATTATATTATTCATTATTTGAATGAAATCATATAAAACTAAGTTGTGGCTGTTCCTATAGTTTTGTATTGGGGATCTGTAATATTTCTTTCATTGTAAACTAATTTTAGTTCAATAATTGTTTTATGTTGTTTATTGATAGAGTTGTACAGTAGAGTCTTACTCGTTTGTGAGGATGTATTCTGCCCCACCTTGTGCATAAAAAAATCCATACACCAAAAATACATTGACCTTATGGAAAATTTACCCTTAGGATGTGAGAATGTATTCTGCCCCACCTTGTGCATAAAAAAATCCATACACCAAAAATACATTGACCTTATGGAAAACCTACCTTTAGGATGTGAGGATGTATTTTGCCCCACCTTGTGCATAAAAAAAAACCCAAACACCAAAAATTTATTAAACTTATGGAAAAACCTACCTTTAGTGTACGAATCCAAAATGTTCACAGTGCAAAATTATGCACCAAAAACACATTGCATGATTGTGAAACCATATATTTTGCTTTTTAATTTGTGAATCATCATGATTTGATGTCATACAGTACTACTGTATACATTATTTTTTTCATACAATACAGTACAGAAACTATTACTTATAAATACATATTAAAATAAATAAACCAAATACAGTACACATTCAGTCAACATACTTTTACATTACAGAAAAAACTAATAGTTGACCCATAGATGCCACATTCTTGATTTATCTTGTTTGGTGACTCCCCAGCATGAAAACAATGCAATATTTTAACCTTTTGCTTCTTAGAATCACAAGCATGTGAAAGACCTGGCCTCTTAAAAGACATTTTAGCAATATTCATACTGATTCATAAAATATATCACACAATAAATGCAGATAACTTTTGTTTATAATCCAAGATCCTGTGTTCACAAGCTTAGCCACGAGACTGGTGGCAGATTATTGTTCAGCATGCTATAGAATAGTAATCTTCGGGATATGGATGTAGTCTTCTTCGTTTTTTCTTTTACTCTTTCACCTGATATTTGCCCCCACCTGTAAAGTAAGGAACATACGTTCTTTATTCATTCCACATGATCAGGAAAGGGCTGCTCTTATGGCAGTGACAACATCCCCAGCTGTGCAGAAGACTCTCACTGGTCATGCTGGTGGGCAAAATAGAGAGATTTCTGGCCACACTGCAAATAAGGGGGAACATTTAATGGTGATTGTTTGACAATTCAAGAGGATGAGCATATAACTTCTCAATTTTTATACATAATTAACACAGTGGCTAAATCTTTTTGACAGCCCCTCTCCTATGTTTCAAACCACTTTTTAACTTTAGGAACAGTACACATATCTAAAATGTATTGTTCATGTAGCCACTTTCATTTAACAATTTCTCAACCTGCATCTACAAGTTCCATAATCTTTAACACTTCATAGCACTCAGCCTCAGCGACAAGTTTGCAAGTACAATCCTGAGTCATCCAGATTTGGTAACATTTGCTGTAACATGATTTATAAAAGAACATTGAAAATAACCACACAAAATTCTTCCATAATAAACTGATTTTTAATTCTTTATCTGCAAAAAACCCAACCATGCTCACCCCTCCCTCTTACTGAAATATGAAATAGCACCTCTGGTTCTTGACACAAATAAGTGTGCAATTTTGAGATTCACTATCTCAAATGGCTTGGTAGTGAAGGACATTTAATCTTACTGATATAGGTTATGGAATTGTATCATGAATAACATAGTCAAGTATTAGTATAATGAAAATTTCATCCCAAAATTGTATAATATTCAATTAATCTGTATGGATCACTTGGATATTGTCACAAAATCTTGCCATTGTGTAAGACTGTATTACCATGAAGCAGTATAGTCATACAATGGAAAGGGGTTGTGCTTCCAGTTGAAGATATCTCTAAGCCATTTAGTAGTTTCTTTACTGTTTCCACATGCATATTGAAAAAAAAAAGTGTTTATTTTTTTGTAACAACAACAACAAAAATTTATCAAAAATATTAGGCTCAGATTATTACAGATAGAAAATATTATTTGATCTACAGCTATTTTTGATTCACTAAATCTATGACTGAATCGTTAAACATCTACTAAGCAGTTTAGTTCTTTCAAGATTCTGACTCATTTTGTCAACGAGTGCTTCATTGCCACAATTTCAGCTTTAGATATACTTCTGTCAGTCTTTTTTTCTTCTTCTACATATGTCTTCATATTTTCTTATACATGAATTCTGTGTTAATTCCTTTTCTGAGTTCTTGCCTATCTCAGATGAACCACATTTCCACTTTGATAAGACACTTTTTTGTTGTTTTAGCATTAATGGTCCATAGTGGTGTAAGATCCCTAAATTGTTCAGTTGTTAAAATATGTTCTTTAAGTTATGTGCCTAACTTCAGCTTTTTCAGCTCTGGGCTTCTTTTATTTCTTCTTCCTTAACCCTTTCTTGCCACGGAGGTGCCATTCATTTCTATCCCTTGATTTTTAATTCTTTCTGTGGGAGTACTTAACCAAAGTGCATAAAACATATCATGTGCTATTTAGTTTTGGTTTTATAAAATTAATGTGATTTGTTTTAGTTCTTCTGTCATGTTTTACATTAGAATTCCAATTTTAATTGTTGATCAGAAAGTTCCTTTTTAGTTTTTCAGACATTAACATATTATTTTAGACTTTATTTTATTGGGTACAGTAGTCATCACTTTTGGCTTTAAATTGTAAAATTTAATCTGCATTGATGTTAGTAGTTAATGTTATAGCCAATGATATTTAGACCTTGCCTATAGCCAGGGCTTGCACTTAATGTTTTTTGGGTAGTTAACTAGACCACCTAGGCATGTCTTTTGGATGGCCAGGCAGCAGTTTAGGTGACCAATGTATTTTTTCCTTACTTAATAATGAAGCAACCCATAAATAAATGAATCATACTATGACCTAGAAACCTTTCTTGCTTGTAGTCCTAACAAAAATTCATTGAGAGAGATAAAACTTCAAAAAGAAAATAGAACCCTGCTAAAGAAAGTGAGAAATAAATCATACTGAAAATGGTGTGGATGTCTAGTATGTTGCATACAATGGTGTAAAATGAGTTTGGTTGCTCAGCTCCATCAAATAAATAGGATAAAAACTCATGTGACTGGTTTATGATGCCTGCAGACAAATAATCCAAGACAGTGAGTGCACATAGTTCTTTTTTTTTTCAGTCTTTATTGAAGCATTCACTCTTTGAACTTAAAAAAATGTCACATCTCACACCTGGTAAGTTCAGAACTTCTGCTCTGGAAACTTATACTTTGTCTTAAAAATAAAGGCAAAAACAAAACAACAAATTCTGAAATTTTTGCCATGTACTTATAGTAAAACAGAAGCTTGGAGGTACAATCAATGGAATACAATAAAGTGTAACATTCAAAGTTAGCCTAGGTCAATCAATGCTGGGTAAGGTACAAATATTGTTTTACAATAAATGAAAAGTTTTATAGAATGATATACCACAAAACTGTAGGACTCTTTAATTTGCCATAGAAATCATCACATTGTCTGTTCCAAGTTAAGTTTATGTAACTGTGTCTGTTACTCTACTTTGAGTAATAACAGTCCCTTTCCCTAGGGAAACTCCAGATTTTTTATTCCCCTTTCACGGGTTTTTTTAAAGCTATTTTACCCCCTTTTGTAGGGAATTAAAAAATTTTACTCTTTTGTGAAGGGATTGTGATGATTTCATGACCCCTTTGTTCAATTTCTTGGGAATGAGGCTTCAAATATTCTTGTTTGCAACATTTGGTGGACCTATATAACCTAGCAAAATATACACCTTTTTCCAGAGAAAATTAGAAATTGCATATGGCCCTTCAGAGCCTGGAGTGGGGCCCAGGATCCACTTCATACAGCACAAAGTGCAGCTAAAGTTTTGTTAATGTCTGTGCTGTGCGTGTCATCTGTTTCCACTGTGCTGGCTGATACACTGTAACCTAGTCGATAACCGGCTAAATGCGAACTCAGATAGGGTCTAAGTCTGTGTGCAACATTGTGCCAATGAATCCAACCCTTGAGATAATGGCAAGAAATTGACTCAATAGTTGAGAATAACATTGCAAATAATTCACAGGATAACTTTATTGTTCTCTACTTGTCTCATGACATAAACATTTTTTATATTGTAGGGGAAATAATCATTTAAATTTAGATTTTCATGGGCAACTTTTTAGTGGCCACACGAACCACCCAGGAACACCTTTTAGGTAGTATGCCAGCATTTTTAGTGGTGATTGGACCACTGTTAATTTCAAGCTGTGCTTATATCTACTTTCAAAGCTGTGCTTCATTAGTAAATGTTCGTACTACATGCTGTGACATCATAAAAGTGAGATTGAAGGGCTATAATAAGAAACTTAAAATAGAGAGTCACCTTTTTGTGTCATTGTTATAATAACACCTCCTGCATACTGTATCAAAACATCACTAACTGTACATTGATAACATTTGAAATGCAAAAATTTGAAATTTTATCTGTTTAATTAACATTTTATTTTCATGTGAATAAATGCATATACATTTTTAGAGGAAATGATGTTAAATGTGGCTCTGGCAAGAATGTTTTAACATTTATCTGTATTCCTTGTATTTATGCTGATAATTATAATTTGTTTCAGAACACTTCTTGTACTGAAAAAATTAATCATTTTTGTCTTTCTTATCACAGCCATATTAGTGAAAGAGATGAAAACTCAGACATCTCAATGTAATCTTTTAGCATCCACTGAGAATGACTTGCAAGGAACTTTTCCTTATGCACATGATGATAAAACTACTTTGAATCAGGACAGTACAACTGTACCACCTTTAGTGCTGTGCAGTACCTCTGACACATCATTGTATACAATTACATCAACTCCTGTCTCAAGCCCCTCTTCGGCTTCAAGCATACTTTGGTCTACTTCTGAAAAGAAGCATATATTGACATCATCACCAACTACCATACAGCATTCAGTAGCTACTACTAGTGTATCTGGAAATGATCAGTTATACAAGCCTGCCCCAAAACAGAACCATTATAACAATTCCAGGATACTCATAAATGATGTATCAACATCAATAAACCCTGTAGAAAATTCACTTTCAACCAGTCAGTCAGTTACCAAGCCAAAAACTTCCACTGTGTCAACAAAGTCTACTGTACATACTCCCAAACCATTTCCAAAACCTTTATTGCCAAAACCCATCACAGTGGTTAGCTCAGTTACTTTGCCAAGTACTATACAGTTGTCATCAGTATATTCTGATTGTACAAATTTTATTGGACAACAACCTACCATTGTCACTCCTGTTATAACAAAAAGCACCTCAGGATGTGGACTTGTCAATGTTGGACAGTCAGTACAAGAAAGAGCAGCTGTTTTACTTGTTCCTGTTAGCAAGCCAATAAACTGTGTTAATGGAGAAAAATTTTGGATAGCAATACAACCCAACAATTCCCCAAGAACAGAGGTTTTAAAACAAAATAGTATCATGAATTGTGCCAGTCCTGTGAATAAACGGGAACTTCAGAAGAGGAAAATTTCAGAAATACTTCCTGACACATCTGATGCATCTTTTATTACTGGTGATGATGACAAGTCCAAAAGAGGTAAGTGTTTTGTAACTTGTATATTCCATTGACTCCACTGTAATAGGCCTATGTTTAAATGTACTAGATGTTTGTTTCTGCAGATATTACTTTATCAGGAAAAAAGAAGTACTTGTTTTTTTAATATTTAATAGATTAAATCATTATTATATCACATAAACATATATATAGACATATAATGTAAGGACAACAAAAGACCTATTGGTTCCTCTAGGCCATCCCATCCACCATACTAAACTGTAAAGTAAAAACACTCAAAGCTAACCTCTGTCATTCAAATATTTATCAAATCTTCCTTAAACTCCCTTAACTTAGCTGCATCTACCACATCTGAAACCAACCTATTCCAGAGGTCAACCACCTTGTTAGAAAAAATGAGCTGTCTGAGTTGAAAATGACTCCTACCCTGCCAAAATTTATATTTATCTCCCCTAGTTTTACACTTCTCACCATTAAGTATCTCAAAAAAATGTGATGCATCAACACTATCAATTCCCTTATCAATCTTAAACACCTCAATCAGAACCTCTAACTATTCTTTTTTTTTAAAAAAAAATTCATATGACAACCTTTCCATTCCAGGCATTATCCTAGTAGCCCTCCTCTGAACCCTTTTCAACAATTCAGTGTCCTTTCTAAGGTAAGGAGTACATTATTCCAAGTGCAGCCTAATCAATGACATTATAACCTCTTTAGACTTGTATTCAATATTTTCATTGATACAACCTAGAATCCTATTTACCATCCCACTAGCAACAGCACATTGCTTAGATGACTTAAGAGACTTTCAACCAGCACACCAAGATCCTTTTCTCTCACAACACTGTTACGGTTATTCACAACAAAATTATACTCATAATTCAAACTGTGATGTCCCACATGCATTATTTTGTATTTATTGTAATTAAAAGTCATATGCCATTTATTTGTCCAACTCCCTAAATAACTGTAATCCTTTTGTAAAGCAGCAGCATACTCATTATAGTGAGTGATTTCCTAAACTCAGGGCTGTGTTTACCATAAAAAGAACTATGTGAATGCTGGGGGCCCAAAATTGTGGGTTTCAAAGATTAATACTACAAGTAATAACAAAATATGAATTAACTGAAAGTAAACAGTTTATAAAATTTAATCTCTAATGGTACATTTCTTGTATTGTTAGTTAGTAAATTTTATACACAGAGTCAAATGATAGAAGTCCAATATGTCAGATGAGGATTCTCAAGTTCAAGTCAATATAAACATTTATAATGCTTGGAGACGGCTTGAATGGGTAATGAAGAAAACTTTAATGTAAGTTTAATATAACAGCAATTGTACAACGTTTCGACAAGGTTTTGTCATCATCAGGTACAAGTAATTTACACTGACACAAATATATATATATATATATATATATACAGTATT
>NW_013668067.1:172144-175902 GCF_000517525.1 Limulus polyphemus
TTTTACAATTTCTGTTATATTAAACTTACATTAAAGTTTTCTTCATTACCCATTCAAACCGTTTCCAAGCATTATTAGTCTCTAAGTGGGTTCCTCATCATCGAATATAAACATTTGTCTAGCTTCAGAAAACACAAATGACAATAAAGAAAATAGTTTACAGCAAAGCATGAACAACAATGAAAATTTGTGGTCTACAGATATAGCTTACTGGGCAAATATTATAATAACTGAAATTCAAAAGTACTTTTTAATACAATAACCTTTTATCTGTGCATGATTCATTAGAATCTTCAAAACTAACTATTAAGGAAAGGAATATAATGTTATATAGAATGTTGTGTAAAAGTGCATTTTATTGCCAGAAATTAAATGGAGAAAAAATTGAAAGAGACTGGCTCGTTTTTAGTGCAATTTGCCATTGCATATATTGTTATTTATGCAAATTATTTAGTGAAAACTAATTAACTATGACTTTTGGTTAAAAGAATTTATCAGACCATGAAAGGTCATATGTCATCAATGAATATGTGTATAACAAGAATTAGAAAAACAGTTTGAAATTGAAACTAGGTACTGGAAGGAAACTCTGAAACATGTTGTTGCAACAATAAAATATTTATCAAAGTATGCATTGGCATTTAGAGGAACATTATGTTATTCTAACAATGGAAATTATTTCACTACTATATAAATATGCAAATATGGGACCAAGTTTTGTCAACTACCTATTGTCCACAATATGTGATGAATTCACAAGTTGAATGATACTGTCAAAACAAAATTAATGAATGAAATAAAAAATGCAAAGTATTATTCATTAATTATAGATTCCACTCCAGATATTAGTCACATTGATCAGTTGATGATCATTCTTAAGTATGTGAAACCCAATGGTACTCCAGATATTAGTCACATTGATCAGTTGATAATCATTCTTAGGTATGTGAAACCCAATGGTGAAGCTACAGAAAACCTTTTTTCTGTTTTATTCCTATGTTTTCTTCACTGGAGATAATTTTGAATTAACGGAATGAAACAAACTAAATGATATGCAAATTAATATACTAGAATGCCGGAGACAAAGATACGATAATACTGCTAATATGTTGGGAAAGTATCTAGGCTTACGATCAAGAATTAAATGCCATAGTCACCATGCACTCTATCTACCATGTTCAAACCATTCATTGAACTTAATTGGAAATTCTTCAGCAGAGTGTTGTGTGGTTACAGCAGAATATTTTGATTTTGTACAAAATATTTACATATATTTATTTGCTTCAACGCATTGGTGAACCTAATTAAAAAAAAAAAAAAGAACTTTAATTCCAAGGTCAGTAATCACCTAACAATAAAAAAAATTTTGGGACATTCTGTGGTGTACTAGGGCAGATGCCATAAAAGCTATCAGAATTGGTTACCATGAAATAGTGCAAACTCTTAAGAAACTATATCAAGACTATATATGTATGTTAGAGGTTTCTTTTATATCAAGATTTTTTATTATGTCAAGACTGTTCACAGAAACTGTCAGCCAAGTCAGTAGCATGCAATTTGAACTAAAAAAAAAGAGAAACTTCAAATTTGTCATTATGACAAACTTATGGCATACAATTCTCAATCGTGTAAAAGTAACAAAGAAGAGCCTTAAGGATCCAGCCAACTATTTAAAAGTAATGACAGATTTGTATTAAGGTCTTGTTGAATATATTCAATGTATAAAAAATAAATATGATGATTTTGAAAAAGAATCATTACAAATGACAGAAATATGTTCATATAAAGATTGAAGAAAAAGACTGAATCATGAGAAGAAAAATGTTTTTTGATGATACTGATGAAGGAGATGCCCCTTTAATCAGGTAAAAGAGCCTTTCTCAGGAATTCTTTTTACCCAGTTTGGACTGTTTAATATAAGAAGTTCAGAAAGGTTGAATTAATACATGGACATCAATAACAAATTTAGTGCATTAATCTGTGTTATTAATAATAATACTAGTAGAGAGAAAATTTCATCAGTAACAAATGAATTAAAATTACTATACCAAATACCATAACGTTTTAGACACTGAATATTTTGATGACAAATTCTATTAGTTTTTAATTTTAGCAAAAACAAAAAATTCAAAAATGCTACAATGTTAAATGTTAAATTATTATTTTTAATCTAATATAATAGCAACATTCCCAAATGTGGAAGTAATACTTCTAATATTCTTAACAATATCAACCAGCAATCCTACTGCAGAATGAAATTTTTCTACACTCAAGAGAGTCAAGAATTATCTATGTAGCAATCTCTCACAAAGAAAATTAAGTGATTTAAATCAAATTAATTACAAAGAAATCATCAATAAATATGCAGCAAAAAAGACAAGAAAGAAAAATATTTAGAAATTAGTGTTAGTTTAATTTATTTCTATTTTGAAATTTTCTAATTACACATGCTGTGATTTTTTGGAATCAGATTATATTTATCTATATCATTATTTTGTAAACTGATTTTTTTTATTAATTTCATCTAATCACTGTGATATGTGCATTATATTTCTACAAATTTTTATGTTTATTATAGAAATAAAAAGTTAATTATATGTATTTCTTGATTTTATTAATAAATGATCTGACATGCTACTCGTTTAATGAAGTCATGGGAGGTCTAAAAACGGGCTTGCCTAGGGCCCAAAAAATTCTAAACACAGCACTGTCTATACTTTAATGTCATCATTCTTTAATATCATTAACAAATTCAATTAATTTATTGACCATTCCTTCATCTGTGTCAGTGATGTAAGTCAAAAAGAGCAAAGGTCCTAACACTGAGCCCTGAGGTACTTCATTTATAACAACTTTTTGCTTTCTCCCATTGAGCAATTTTTTCTATAAACTGATCCAACCTATCCTCCCCATGTACAGAGATAACTATTTAAAGAAGCCTTTCATGTGGAGCCTCATCAAATACTTTCTGAAAATCCAGATACACCAAACCCACACCTGTACTTTCATCTACATAAACAGTAACCCCTTCAAAGAATATCAAAATGTTACTAAGGCAAGATTTTCCCTGTGCAAAACCATGCTTACCCAAAGAAATTTGAAACATTGTTAAATGGCTTTGCAAAGCATTTTTCATGAGACTTTCAAAAACTTTTTCTCACCCCATCACTAATGTAAGACTAATAGGCCTACAATTACTAGGACAATTTTTATCATTTTTATCAGACGAGTAACATTAGCCAACTTCTAATCTTCTGGTGCATGCCTACTGTTCAGAGACTTAAAAAAATAGTAGTATGTGACCAGTGGCATATCTGTGTTTTTAATCTCTCTGATGGCTAAGATTTCAGGTGCCACCTATACGTATGCTACTAAATATGACCTATATATCCAATAATTAACCTCCTTCAAAACTCTTTGGAAAATATTATCTGGGCTGAGAGATTTATCATTTTTTAAACTTCCTAGTTTTTTTTGAATACCAAGCTCACAAATAATGTGATCACCTTGTTCAATCTTATTTCCATCTAGCAACTGTTCAGGACAAGGAATATTGTTTAAACCTTCATTAGTAAAGATTTAAGAAAAAGTAGACTTTAATAACCTAGCCATCCCATAGCCATTAGATACTAGCCTTCCTGTATCACTTTAAAAGGCTATACTTCCATCCAAATACCTGCTTAACATTAATTATTTCACTGCAAAAATCAACTAAAGTCAATTGAACCTATATTATTGTTACGTCTCCGTTTGTTAAT
>NW_013668068.1:0-1029 GCF_000517525.1 Limulus polyphemus
GGCATTTATTCAACGACAGAATTTAAATTCTCAATTAGCTCGATTTCAGACCTTTCGAAATTGTAATACGTTACAATGTGAATTTATCTGAATATGTGAAACCAGGGATTACTTGCTTATTTCAGATGTTAAGTATTATATTGGTGGGAGTTTCGCAATACATATTTAACAGTATACGTTATGTACATTTCTAAATATAAATTTAAGTACTCAAGTAAAAAAAAATAATACTTGTGTAACTTACGAAGATCGCGTTACTACAAAATTCCTGCATATTTGTATGCAACAAATAGTTACAAACTCCATATGATGGATTTGCAGTTGCTTTGGTCACAGGACAATTTAATTTGTAGTGTACACTTGGATTCTCCAACAAAATAATCACTGTTCTTCTGAAATATCACAATGATTCTCCACTAGAAACACTCACTTTTAAATTTTGCATTAAACTCACTTTAACAGAATTTTAGAAGTTTATTAAAATATTAATTTTGTTGATAATAATAAATATACAAGACTAATGTACATTATTAAAAAGGAAAGAAGTATCATTTTCCTTAAGGAAGCAATTTAAGAAAAAATATTATAAAATAAAGTCTTATTATTTTTTTATTTTAGCGAGAGTATGTTTTATAACATTTTTCATTTTGGTATTATATAAAACTGTTATTAACGTTTTTCATAAAAAAGTGGATACATGCACTAAATAAACTTTTTATTAGAGACCCAGTTGTAATGAAACTTTCTTAGGAGCTTATGATGTTGAAAAATCATGCGAAGTTTCATCCAAATCAGACATAAACTGTGGGAGAAGTTTTGTGGACAGACAAACATTAGACTCGTATATATAGAAATACATGCATTACAGCATTCTCAGTTTTATTTATTTCCTAAAAACCGTACACTCTGTATATGTTATTTATGTAAGTAATGCAACACACATAAATTAATTCATGAATATTGCTTTCTTTCAGAATATGCCTATATATATATATAAATATAACACCCATATATTAAGTGACTGTATGC
>NW_013668068.1:2029-2994 GCF_000517525.1 Limulus polyphemus
TATTTTCCTTCTCTGTATTCCATATCATAATTATACTGGTCTATTTTTCCGATCCAACGTGCCAGTTGTCACTCTGGGCTCTTTAATGATCTTAACCAGCGTAATGCAGCATGGTGTGTCCTGATGGTAAACCTAGCCCCATAGAGGTAAGGATAGAAATATGTCCTTGCTATAGCAAGGAGTTTCCATCGTGTTACACAGTAGTTCCTCTTTGGTCGACTCAGGACCCTACTGAAGTAGGCCACCACATGTTCATTTTCATCAATTTTCTGAGACAATACTCCTCCAATTCCGACATTACTAGCATCACAATCCAGTATGTACGGCAGTGAGGGATCTGGAAGCTTTGAAAGTGGAGCTGAGGCCAATTTTTCTTTCAATGTCTTGAAAGCATGCTGGCAAGAAACTGTCGATTCGAACTTCTGACCTTTTTTCGTCAAATCATGTAGTGGAGCAGCTATAGTTCCAAAGTCCTTCACAAACGTAATAAGTACAGAGTCCCAAGAAACTTCTCAACTCTCCCACATTGTCTGGTGTTGGCCAATCATGCACTGATTTCACCTTGTCAGGATCAGTTCGCACACCATGCTCACAATGTGACCCAAGTAAAGCCACTTTTTCTGGAACAAGTGGCATTTCTTGGGATGAAGTTTGAGGTTTGCTGCTTTCAAACGCTTGAATACTTCCTCTAGCCGGGACATTTCCTCATCAAAAGTTGTTGCAAATACAATGACATCATGCAGGTACACTAGGGCTATCCCCATTATAGGCCTTCCAGTACACTTTCCATCAGCCTCTCAAATGTTGCTGGAGCATTGCTAAGCCCGAATTTCATCACACGGTATTGCCAGAGACCTTGGTCTTTGTTGTTTCCAATCGTCATTTTATCGAAGTTAACTACACACTTCCTTGGTAGTCCAATCCTAATATGATCTCCTTTCGAAAAGACGTCTGCATAATTCGAC
>NW_013668068.1:3994-9848 GCF_000517525.1 Limulus polyphemus
CTTTCTTCGAACTAGATCACCCCTATTGCTGACATTCATATCTGGAATGTGACTTCTAACAGGACTGAAAATGTCTGCATTAGGGTTTAGCCGCGGGGTCTGGAAGGGGCTTGCCATTGTCTGGGGCTTATTAAGTCGATGGTTAATGTATTCTCCTTGTGTAAAAGACAATAAATCATCCTTTAATGTATTTAATTCGCTTTGAAATCTACTAATGTTTTCCATTTGTACTTCTTGCCACTGTTGTTGACTTTCCTGCAACTGTTGGAGACTTTCTTCCTGTTTCCTTTCTTGTTCCTGTTGCCACTGCTGTAATCTCTCTTCTTGTTTATTTTTTTCTCCTCCAACCACTGCTGTAGTCTCTCTTGTTTATTTTGCTGTTCGAGCTCCCACCGTTGCAGGTTTTCTTGCCACTGCTGTTGTCTCTCTTCTTGTTTCTTTTTTTTTCCTCCAACAACAGCTGTAATCTCTCTTCATGTTTCTTTTTTATTTTTCCTCCAACCACTGCTGTAGTCTCTTTTGTTGTTTATTTTCTCGTTCTTCTTGTTTCTTTTGCTGTTCTTGTATTGGTGCCATCAAATCTACTAAGTCGTAGTTTGATTTGCCATTTCTTGTTTCCATTTTTTTTTCTTTTCCGTCCCACTCTCTGACACCAATTTGTTACGTCTCTGGTTGTTAGTTAATTTTCTGTAGAAATTCTTTCCGAAGAACTTGAGCGATACAAGTCTTTTCTTAAATAAAACTAGTTTATTCTTTCTCAATACAACTTTGCAATACACTTAATTTCCACAGTCACTTTAACTTAAACACACGCTATAATTCACAATGATTTAAACACTTTACTCACGGCCTGACTCGATTATCTGTCTATATCTTCAGTCTGCTATTCCAGTTCCGATTATCTTGTCTCGCTTTATCTGATGCGCTTATATACAGGAATAGACTTCCGCTGTCGTAACAATATATATATATATATATATTTCAAAACTAGACCACAAATTCCAGCGCTTTCGAATAGTTGACTGTTCTTCTTCAGGAGAATACAGGGTTATGTTTAATGAGTGTGATGAAATATTTGGTTCGGATGTCACGTAAACCGGATGTTCAATATGAGTTGGCCTTGAGAGCTAGCGAAACATAACCTAGAGTTATTTGTGTCAGGATTAGTTTTGTGCCAAAGGGATGTGTAAAATTCGTAAAAGACTTATGTGGGACAATAGTTATAAGAATTGTTAACTAATTTCTATAAAGATAAAATCAAAAATCAAATGAAATAAACAATAGAAATAAAATCAAAATTAAAAAGAGCAAAAGGCGGTGGGAAATAGAGAAAATAATAATGTAGGTCAATATATGGGAAATCAAACCAATATACAGAGAGAAATTTAAGGAAGAATAATACTAATAATGTAAAGTAAGTTTAATCATGAATTTAGTTTTGATAATATTTTCAGAAACATGCGAAGGTCAGCAACCCCGGGATCGAGATTGATACAATTTGGCGTTACAGTATTTAACAGTGTTATCCAATAAGCTTTTTTAATTTCTCTGTTTCTGTTAAATGTAAAATTTGGCTCTATACTCATAAGTTTAATGTCTTCAAGAGAGTGTCCAGGCATGTTAAAGTGTTTTGCGACCGAAAGTTCTTTGTTTGTTTTGATTGATGATTTGTAGTTATTAAAACGTTCCGTATAGTTGTTTTGGTTTGACCTACATATTGGAAATTCCATCTTCGACATTGGATTAAGTAAATAAAATTTTTTGTAGAGCAGGTTATAGAATTAGTGATGTTGAACTGCTTTTGGTTGTCTTTATTGGAAAATTTGTCCGTTTCCTGCATGAAGTTACAGGTTTGACATCGCTGGCTATTGCAAGGTTGATTTGGTGTCGGCTTACTGTTTACATTAGCGTGAACTAAGTGTGAATGCAAAGTTTTATTCTTTCTGAATAAAAGTTACAGGTTTGACATCGCTGGCTATTGCAAGGTTGATCTGGTGTCGGCTTACAGTTTACATTAGCGTGAACTAAGTGTGAATGCAAAGTTTTATTTTTTCTGAAAAAAAAGATAGGAACTTACGTAAAAATATATTAAATCGATCATTAAATTGGAGATAAAAGTGTTTCTTTAGTATCCGGGGTAGATTTTTTAGTTTTGGGTGATAGGTAATAATCAATGGAACACCAGAATAATTGGTTTTAGGCAATTGTTTCAAGGCAGATGTATGTGGTATATTGTTAGATTTCTCAACTTGTTGGGTGATAGTTCTTACTATAAGAGCATATCTTTTTTAATCTAAGTGCTTGATTGAATGTGATTTTGCTTTTGGTGTGTGGAGGGTGACAGCTTTGGTTATGTACGTATTGTGGTTTATCTGTTGGTTTTCGGCACAAATCAATATGTAGTACACCATCTTTTAATGTTAGGTTTACATCTAAGAAACTTATTTGGATAGTGGAGTAGTCTAGAGTAAATTTAATATAACTGTGGAAGGTGTTAGCATGTCTTAAAAGGACAGTAATGAACCTTCGTCTCCTACCCAAATAAAAAAAATATCATCACTGTAGCGTCTCCAAAATGTTTGTTTGTCTGTGCAGTTTTCCAAAAGTTTCGTCTCTAAGTTCCCCACAAAAATGTTGGCATAGTTTGGTGCCATATATATATATATACATATATATAACAATAACATATGAAAAGACAAACGCTGACTTACATACACTAACTACAGAAACCAACAGTACTATTCGTAACCAGCTATTATCCTACAGATGTGTTTTCTACTACCATATCACCATCTATAAGTTAAAAAGCCCAAACTCATTGGTAGTACAACAGTTAATGTAATTATAGGCGAAAGACAACAGTATTACAGCCATTCATTCTAAATTACACCACTTAGATCACTATTCTTGCCATAACTACAGCATATATGAACGTACACAAAGACTAAAGTAGAGTAAGTATAATGGACAACAGTAAAATAGATTCATTGTCATAGCCAAAAAGCGACAGTAGTTTACACATCCGTTGCGCAGTACGCCACCGGAGGACGCCACGTACGTGTCGACTTCAGGCAATAGGGGAAGAGGTGATGATGCCACTAGAGACGATGACGTAATATTTCTACAAAGTTTCATCAGAGGGCACTGGCGACATGCAATGATATCCCCAGAGACAATGTCACCAGAAGGCGCGTTGCTAGGCCGCCATGACAGACGGACATGACGTCAGAGACGATGATGTCATAACTTTACGAAATTGAATCAGAGGGCGTGGCAATCTTAGGGAGCGGTGATATCATAGTTTTGATACCAGAAGGCCTGTTACTAAAAACGGATTGTGTTAATAAGGTGTATAGGTATATGTTGTTACTATAGGTTCTGTAGGCGGACAGTGTTACTGTTACTATACATGGGCGGTGTTACTAAAGTTAATAGGAGAGTGCTGATATTTAAATTGTATATGTGAATACTGTTACTATAGGTGAATGTTATTACTAAGGCATTACTTGGTGGATTATATATGTTTTACAAAAGCGGATAGTCCCATATGATTGCATACATATTTCAATTTATGTTTAGGTATTTATTGTTTTACAAAAGCGGATGATGCTACTAGGCGGATATTTATTACTACAGCTCTATAGGAAGATATTGTTACTAAGTATAATGTGTGTATACGCTTTACAAAGGCGGAGAGTGTTCCATAGGATTGCATAGAGATTTAAATTTATGCTTATATTTTTCATTTACATATGTTTTACAAAGGCAGATAGTGTTTAACAGAATTGTGTTATTAATTTCTATAGACCGATGGTCTTACAAAGGTGAATAGTGTTTAACAGGAGTACATACAGATTTCAACTTACATTTTAAGTTTTATAAATGTGTTTCTATATTTCCATAGTACAGCATGCAGGTTTTAACTTATCTCATCTTACTTTTCATATGCTTGTGTTTCTATAGGACGATAGTGTTTCTAACACATTTAACTTATTACTGAAAAGTGTTATCATACCTAACCTTTTATATTGATATTGAAGAAGACAGCTGATTGTGTTTTAACATGCTGAATATAGTTTTAGTTTCTATATTTAAGCATATTTCAAATTATTGTCCTGAAAATAATGCTTTTCTGGTATCAAACTATGATATCAACCTCTCTAAGATAGCCACGCCTTCTGGTTCCATTTCGTGGAGCTATGACGTCATGTCCGCCTGTCATGGAAGTCTAGCAATGCGCTCTCTGGCGACACTTTGTGTAACATGCGTGTGGCACTCTCTTGCGACATGTCGCTTACGGACGGGTAAACTACTAACAACATGTAACTGTCACGTCCACAACTGTACCACAAGGAAAGTACACAGAAAATAAATGCAGTGGAACAAGATCTTTTTCATCACCATCTATCACATTATTTTATGTGTTGTTTAAGAGCAAATGCTCCTCATTGTACAACAAGAATTGGATACAGAACTTTCTTGCCTGAGTGTATGGTCTTATGTGTCAATGTAATATAAAGTCGCTCACACACATACATACACGTTTCTCACATAAACATCTGCCAAGCGCATTAGTTAATAAGCATTTCCTCAAGCGAAAAGTAAAGAACTATATAATGTGTAGTTGGTCTGGAACTATGATTTTACTAGACATTTTTAGAATTTGTATTCAGTAAAATATAAAATAGAACTAACTGAGCAGTTCAGGAACATGTTTTAATGAATTTACGAGCTTTTTGTAAAGCGTTGGGCTTATCATTAGTTAAACCATCAAATATTCAGATTAAGTAATAAATGGTCGAATAAATACAATTAAATAAAAATATGAATAATAAAATCAGAAATGGCTGTTGATGAACGTCCTTGCAGTAACCTCGTTTTATCTCCAAACTTAAACATGTGCTAAGATACTAAGGTTCTAGAACTTGGCATTCCAGTACTCATCATATATTATTGCTCAACTGAAAATTTCGTTATCGCATAGTCTACACTGTATTATATAATGTTTAAATCCTTTTTGTTAAACAATATGAAGCAGACATCGTATGGTCCAAAATCGGAATAGAAGTAATGATATTAAAGACAAAAAAAAAGGCTTACTGTCCGAAACTGGAACTGTGAGTAAACAAGCTACACCACCAACTACCATAAGCGCCATCAGAGAAATTCGACGACCAACGTGTTTTATGAGGATGAATCCAATAATATTGGCTGGAAACTCAAGCGTTCCGGCGATAAAAAAGTTTATCAAAGGATTTCCACCCATGTCGTTCGTATGTAGAGACAACCCATAGTAGGTAAACGCATTCACAAACCTGCAGAGAGGTGTTTTCAAATCAAATCTAAAATAATTATTTCATTGTTTCTAATCAAGAAGAACGAAAAAGGATGCAAAAAATTACATTTTTTTCACTTTTATTAAAATACATAAATTAATTAACCATATTGAGATAGTTTCTGAATATTTTCAGTTAAATATTATGGAACAAAAATAGATTCATTCTTTAAACTTGAAAGAATAAAGTAAGAAAAAGACTGATATTATTAAAAAGCTAATATTTATGGAAATTGCATTATTTATCTATTTTCTACGTCCAAGAACATCATTCATTAAAATATTGTTACGTCTCCGTTTGTTAATTAATTTTCCGTAACTTCGTTCCGACGAAACTTTAGCGACACAAGTCCTTACTTAATAAAACTGGTTTATTCTTTCTGAATATAACTTTACGATACACTTATTTTCAACAATCGCGCTAAAACAAACGCTATATCAACGAACGTCAACAATACTTCTGACTGCAGTTCAATTACTCACTATCTACACACACATTACATTATTCCCGTCACGTTG
>NW_013668068.1:10019-27994 GCF_000517525.1 Limulus polyphemus
ACACTAGTCATGTGACTTCGCTTACGCAACAATATTTTATTACAGAACCCATTTTCTATTATTTTATTTAGATTTTATCTATAAACACTTTTCTACTCTTTTAAATGTAAAATATGTTTGAAACTCATTGGCTTTCCAGTTAAAACTGCTGTTCAAATATTTTCATCTTGTACTGTTATTAATTATAATATGAAGCATAATTGCTCATATTTGACAACAAATACAAAAGGTCAAGTACATAATATTAAAACGAATTTGAATTTGATAAACCAGTAAGATGCATAACAACTATAGCCGATATAAAGTCGCGGTGGAAAAGTGTGTATCAGAAGCACATTTTAAAATTGTTTGGCATGTTGTAGGTAGTATGATGTCCCAGAAAATCAATTGGTTTTGGGAAGGATATTAACAGCCCTTTCCGAACAATATATTCATGTACTCAGATCATAGAGCTGTGTTTAGGTCGGGGATTGAGATTATGCAAGACTCGGTTATTCTTTACTTAATTGAATTGGAAAACAAAGGAATATGGATCAACTTGTGACACCAGGATCATCCAGAAAGAGACCTGCAACAAGTTGTATATCAGCCATGGTAAACATCTTGTAACCGTGAAAACTGACGAAAACGAAGGTCGTACAAAAGCTGCCTACTTCCCCAGGCAACAGTGCGACGTAAGAAATAAGGATTTACATCTGGAAGAATGACAAGCCATGTGTGTACATAAGTCGCTTGCATGACATATGTGTTCAACTGTCACTGTCAGGTTTCTTGTATAGGGGCCGGATTCTTTACAGTAGGTGTCTGTGACTTTTTGGTGCTAAATTTTAACAATAAACAGACAGCACGCAATCGCCAGTTACAGCTAAATTGATACCACTCAGTCTAACTTCACTTTCACTAATTTACTTAACTTCTTGCACTCTTTATCTGCACGTATTTATTTTTATTTGTTAACAGAAAAATCTTGAAATATCTAACCCTCTAGTGACAACAATATTCACATAACGAGAAAAACTTAGAAGCTTCGAGTAAGATGACGTCAACAATATTACCAAAGACAATCAAACTGCATACACAACGTACGACTTTTATCGAGTTACATAACGACACTTGTCATAACTATTGCTTTTAAAATAATTAACTTTTAACACTCTGTTATGAAACTAAATAATCATTGATTATTAACTCACTAAATAATAACTCTTAAACTAAACAGTCTTGTATATGCAACAGTCACATACTTAAAGCAGCTGAAGAATGAGACAGGTATTCCTTCTATTCCTTACGAAGACACATTGGTCAAGTCACTGATGTAGCACCTATGGATTTCTGTAAAATAAGGCTGTCGAAACAGGAAACTGCCATCCTCTTACACTAGATATATTATGAAAAGCTGCAGGAGGAAAGGGTGTGCTTTGGGCATGACAGTCACACTACAGAGCCTTTTGCAATTGAAATTACGCTGTAGAGAAATTGTCATGATGCACAGTTGTCAGATAGAGCATGACTAAATGTGGGAATATGGACTGTAGCGATGTGGTACGGCTCCATAATCGTTTTAATATAAAATGCTCAACCTTTGTATAACACAATGTTCAACTAATAACTACAATATTAAAAGTGAACGACACATGTCTTCTTCTCTTACAGAAATATTAAACAAATTTAAAACATTTCTTCAATTACCTTAATCAATATAAATAGAAGTGTTATCCCGAATAATCAAAAATATTTACTATCTGTGTATGCTGACTTATATTAGTTTTTTTGATGATATCTATAAATATTTGGAACTACTTATACAACATTATGATACATCAAACATTTTTTTTGTGTGAAAAAATATTCCATCCGTAAAACTCATATTTAGTTAAGCATTTATATATATATTTTTAAACAGTATACTAAATATGATTGGGAGTAAAAACTTCCCAGACTTAACTATCAAGTTTTGGTTTTTGACGTTTCCCAAATAACAATGTATAATAGAATGAACATTCTGCTATAGCAAATTGAAAGTGAATAATTTAATGTAATATAGCATACAAAGGGTAAGTACAAAAATATTTCTTAAAAACTATTTTAATTTTATCACTAATAAGGAAGAATTAATATCAATACAATGTACTAGGCGTGATCGGAAAGACATGGGATTTTATAGGTCAACCATATAAGATTATAATTAAAAACGTACACCAAAAGTGCTCAGGAAGTGGACAACCATACATTACTTCTCAATATAGTTCCTAATGAATTTCCTCCATTATTATCTGAGTTTCATAATACAGTCTGGTAAAAATGCAAGTGAGAGGATCACAAATGTGAAAGCCACATAGTGTTGGGCTATGACTACGCGTATTAAGAACCTGATACCCTCTTCTTCCAGGAAGTTTTAACCATTGGGCATTTTGGGGAATGCATTATCATCCATTAGAAAAAAAGATCTGATCCACTTCACATTGTTCAAAACCAATAACATTTACAATTGTCATTTCGTAAATATGTTACACGCCACTATATTAAAACATATAACATTTGATATCACTAGCAGTAGGCGGGTAGTGACGGACGTAGTAACACAAATATTTGTTCAATTAAAGTGTATTCACATTTGGTGTATGTTTGTTTTGAATTTCGCGTAAAGCTACACAAGGGCTATCTGCGCTAGCCGTCCCTAATTTAGCAGCGTAAGACTAGAGGGAAGGCAGCTAGTCATCACTACCCACCGCCAACTCTTGGGGCTACTCTTTTACTAACGAATAGTGGGATTGCCTGTCACATTATAACGCTTCCACGGCTGAAAGGGCGAGCATGCTTGGTATGACGGGGATTCGAACCCGCGATCCTCAGATTGCGAGTCGATTTGGTGTATGAAACCCGTTTATTTCTGAACATTCATCGTGTTAGGTTCAACTATTGACAGTTGGCTTTTTCTCTTTCTGAATAAGAATTTTATTGTAATTGTGTTTGTTGTTCATATGTAGAAACTTAAAGGGATTAAACTATAGTTTAGTAATAACTAGTCTCTAGTTTCAGAGTTACCTTGCTGTATGGTTTTTATATTCTCAGTAAACTTGAGGTGCAAATTGAAACTTTTTGTTTTCAAAGTAAATTATACACTGCTCAAAACACTTACCAACCAGAACAAAACACGAATATTGGAACTTTATGTTTCATTGCTTGTTCTTTCGTCATTATTTCACTCATTAACGTTTAAATATTTTTTTTTATTGTCGGTAATTATTCACTCAATATTGAAGACCCATTTTTCATGAAGTATGTTTTGTCTTCTTAGTTTTCTAATTAGTATCTTTTAAGCACTTGGAATATCTATCAGTGTTACTTCTTAATAATTAATAGACCTACGATTCTCAAAATACTTATTCCAAAATGACCAGTTTGAAACCTTCTATTTCGACATAAAAGTTACCCGCTATACAAAAGTATCATAACTTCAGCTTATAGAACCTGATAACGTTAGTAATTTAATAAGTTTTATGGGAAAGATTGTTTGATGAAATTATATAATGTATTTTTAATATTATCTTTATAACATTCTGAATTTAGTTTGGTTAATATGATAAGCATAACTCAACGTCATAAATGTTGTTGTTTATTTAATAAAAGGACAAAAATGTGCAAGTTGGGCATTTTGATTACAATCTATTACCAGAAATATATATGTATTCTGGAAGTTGTTTCACTTTTATTGTCATCTTTATTTTCCATGTGTATCGAATCCCAAGTAGATACATTTGTTTCTTTTTTTTTTGGTTTGTGTGTAAAAAAGCAGTCAAAGGCTCACAAAAGATCTATTGATCTATTATACAGATAATATTCATTCACTATATTTTGCATATGAACTTAAAAAACTGCGTCTAACATGGGGACTCACCAGAAAAGAAAGTTATTCAAGCTCTTCTTTCTCATATTAGGAGTTTTGAATAAATCCAAAAATGTGGCTTGGCGATTACGTTTCATTTCTTCTTCCTTAAAACAAGAAGAAAAAAATGCATTTTTTTTTCTTCTTTTTAATTAAACTTTCACCAGGAGACTTATTTTCGGCAGGCCTTTTATTTTATTTTTAGCTCCCACCCCTCGCCCGTTGGCTCAGTAATAAGTCTGAGGGCCTATCTTGATAAGGATCGGAGGCTTATCAACAAGAAAACAAACAACATTTTTCGTCTAATTGGTTTTGAGTGTACATTGAATTACAAATGCACGTGCTCTCTCCGTTGCTTATTTTAGCCATGAATCTCTTTTTTGTATAAAGAGTTCTCATGACTAGTACATTTAATCTTTTTGACATTTTTTACTGAGGCTGTTGAATTTATCCTTAATTTTGTTAATTGATCATAAGCCAAATGCACAACAGGTTCAATTTCGAAAATACAAATTTTCAGGAGCTTTATTATTTTTTCTGAGTAAATGTAATGAAATTATATTTTTGCAATCTCTAAAAATGTCAAACTATTCATACTTTCTCGAGGTTGTCCTACGCTAGCACACGTTATTTTAAAGTTTTTCCAGGTTGTCCGAAAATATCACATATATCATTTTATTTTTTTTCCCAGATAGGCCAATGTTTGCATATATATTATTTTCACACTTTTCCCAGATTCTTGTATTATTTAACTGGTTATTTTTTCATAACTGATGCTTGAACCATTTAGCTTCTCTATTTTTCATTATAGTTTTTTTTTGTGGTGTTCTTTTCTTGGGTATCCTCGAGCTTATTATCTTTGGATAGATTATTCTGACAATTTTTCGGATCTACATTGTAACTCTATTAAATTAATGATCTCTAATGTGTGTGTCAGTTAATTTTATATTTTCCTGGAGTATCGCTCCATTCACCACATCCTAGCAGGTGCATAATTAAAATGCAATATATACACCGCTGAATGCAAAGTTTTTACTTTAAACCATTAAAATAATCACCTAGCTTAATAAAGCCGGTCAACCTTAACCTACCTGCTTTTCTTTAGTCATAAGTTGGGCCATGATTACCTGCCAGTTCGAGACTATTTTACCGTTGACTCTTGCAGCATTTCTTATTTCCTTTTCTGCCAGTTTGACCTTTCCATGTGATAGTAGCCAACGAGGAGATTCTGGAAGAAACCTAAATAAAATAAGGAATTATTAACATTTATATAAGAATACGGTGTATAATACAGATCCACTGATTACTCCTTTTTTTCCTGACCCCGACAAAGATAAATCTGAGCTCAAACGTCATTTGTAAATTTAATTATTCATCACTTAAAAATCATATTTTTGTAGATAATGCTTTTATAAAATAGTACTCACAAAGACTTAATTATACTGTCCCAAATATATATATATATAAAATTCAACAGAGCGACAGCAACCGCAAGGGGCTATAATTATTATTAGCACAAAACAATAAAAAGAAGACAGTTTCTTTTGTTAATACAATTACGTCAGTATTTAGACGTATGATAACAGGACACAGCATTGGCATTAAGGAGTAAATACCGTGCCCACAACTGGTCGCGGATGTTGCAAATGTTATTGGACTCAGAAAGTTGTGAGCTTGAGAACATGGTACTAACTCCTTTAGTGTCGGCCCGGCATGGCCAGGTGGTTAGGGAGCTCGACTCGCAATCTGAGGGTCGTGGGTTCGAATCCCCGTCACGCCAAACATGCTCGACCTTTCAGCCGTGGGGGCGTTATAATGTGACGGTCAATCCCACTATTCGTTGGTAAAAGAGTAGCCCAAGAGTTGTCGGTGGGTGGTGATGACTAGCTGCCTTCCCTCTAGTCTTACACTGCTAAATTAGGGACAACTAGCGCAGATAGTCCTCGTGTAGCTTTGCGCAAAATGCAAAACAAACCAAACCTTTAGTGTTTAGTTATTTGCTGTTGTTTTTATAACGGTTGTTCCTGGTCAATATATCTGAAGTTCCCGATTAATAAGTGTTAATCAAAATTATAGCTTACGACCTTTTTAGCACACCAATTACAGCAAACCAATAATATATACTGTTTTCAGGCGTGTCGCGTTGGTTATATTCATAGGCGTGTGGGGAGTTTCTCGAAAATTCAGATTATGTAACAATACAAAGCTACACTGGCATTTACGCACACACATATATTGTTGATTCTTACACTCGAGAGTCTTCTACAATTTTAGAGAGTAGGCGGGAGTTTCGCAATACATATTTAACAGTATACGTTATGTACATTTCTAAATATAAATTAAATTGAAAGAAACTTTGATATTAAAATAAACATATAACAATAAATCCGTCACATACAGATAAATTTCAAATTAATCTTCGAATGTGTTTAAATAATTGAGTTAGGAACATATTTGCCTTAGTTGAGCTATTGCCTAATTACAATTTGAACATTATTTAAGGTCACCGATTTGAATTCCCTCCGCTAAACACGTTCGCTCTTTCAGTCATGAGGGCTTTATATCGTGGCGGTCAATTCCATTATTTATTGGAAAAAAGTAGCCCAAGAGTTAGTGGTGGGTGGTTATGACTAGATGCCTTCCCTCTAGTCTATTACTTCTAAATTAGGGACGGATTATACAAATAGCCCCCGTGTAGCTTCGCGCGAATTTCAAAGCAAACCGAAACGGAGAGCAAGGAATCGATTTTTATATTTAATTATTTTAAAAACTAAAAGAATCTAAATGTAATAATTTGAAGAACACTTAAAATTTAATCTACAGAACAAAAACAACAATGTGAGTGAATGCGCGATATTATGTTTTTTACAAGTACTTTTTGTGAAGAAATAAATAATAATAATACCATAACCAAACATCATCACAAAACACGTTTTTCTGATTCTAGCATTGCTAATATTTTATTGCTTCTTATGTCTTTGATTGATAAAATTATTTTATAATTTGGTATCTAAATGATCTTGGAGTTATGAATAACGTTTGAATTCAAAGGAAGAGCTTGACAATAATTAATATTCATTAAAAAACCCAAATCACATGATCATCGGTAGCACTTATAAAGATGTAAAATTTAGGTTTCAAGTTAACAGTTAAAATAAAACTTTTGAAAAACTGAGAATTATTTCATATTCAGTTTTTTAAGACTGTTCAAATACATGCTGCTATAAGGTGAATTTTATAGAAGTAAAATAAGTTACAGTAATTTTTATACAGTTAACGAAGGATATAAGTACGTTATGGTATATAATTGATACTTGAAACCGTCGGTACTTAGTGAAACTCCATAATTACAGAAGTACAGTCCAGAGTTTGTACACATGTGAACCTTCATTACATCTCACATGTTTCCAACTTTCATTAGATTATGATGCAATGCTCGAATCACTGTCACAGCATCCCAACTGGTAATTTATCTTCAAACTTTAGTGGGGTATGCTTTTTGCAAACAGATAGCCTGCTATTTAATGTTTTGGCTTATATATCCAAGCAAAGTTAAGCCCGTCATTGGATGTTGCTGCTGAATCTGATGATCAGTTTACCTCACCATAACCTGTTACCATCTCCCATTGAGATATTTCAATGAGTTATATGGAGAAGTTGGATATTCCTGACAAGAAGTATTGACTTCTTTATAATAAACACTTCCATATCCAAGTTTAATGATGGATCAAAATCAAGTGACTTTGTAGGTTCTGCCAAGGTTTACTGGAGTTCAATATTTGTTCACAGATTCGCCTCTATAGGCTCTCTATTATCTGTTGAGTTGTATGCAGTCCCAGTTGTTCTGGAATACATAAAAGATAAGTATTATACTAATTTTTATCATCTATACAAATATGCTTACCTTTTTGAAGGCACTGGAATTGATTAACATCAGTTCTCTCGCAATTCTCTTCAGAAACAACTGGTCTATTTCTCACTGTCTTCTGTCACGACATTATTATTTTTTATTCCTCGCCACATAGGTATCTGAGGTAATGAGCTCCTGATACCACAGCCAAAACAGCATCCTCTGGCATCATCACAGCCTAGTCTATTCTATATTTAGATTTTAAGCCAACCAATTGGCAGAAAATTTTGGATGAGCAGAGACACAATTATATTTTCTAGATAAAACCTAATATGCTGGTTGCCCATCTAATTTGTGCAGGCGTCGAAAGGAGGAAGTTTCTTCACAAGGCTCCACATTACCCACATTTTTATTGCTCATCGTTTTCTGTTACAATAGAATGACCATCAATGTGTGAGCACTGTGGCAAACAAGTCACTGTTGTCGAACTCTTACTTTCATAATGTTGCTAGAGGCCCAACTTTAGACAAAATTTACATCATAGTGTCCCTTTGACATTGTACAGTGTCATTGCAAATATAATAATATCCAGACGGATCGCATTTTAAATTTTTATGGGTCATAGGTCTTTGTAGTTCTATTTAATATTTTGTCCTTATAAAACGTACTTTTTTGTTTTATGTTTTCATCTTACACACACACACTTCATTTATCCTTTCATAGTTTTCTTGTACATAGTGCACAAAAAACGATAACCTCATCTAACCAACTGCTTGGTGCAGATAGTATAAATCTTGTGCCTAAAAACTTCAAACCAACCAATCATTCCAAATATGTCATCACTTTGTATTCTAAGTAAATTGCCAAGTGCTAAAATCCCTTTTCAATTACCATTATTGGATTAATGGATAGAATATTTTCTCACTTGAACAAGCAGCTTGATCATTTGTTTTCTCGTACTATTATGCAAACAACACTCCTTTTCCCAATGTTAAAATCCCTATCTACGGACCTTTTTTTTTTTCCATTAACTGACCTCAATCTATAAACTTTCATAATATAAGCATTTAACGAGAAAGGAAACTTTCTTCATTTTTAGATTGCAGATGTTAAGAATGAGATCAGTTTTTGTTTTGAAGAAAGTCGCTCATTTATCCGTGGTATTTCGTGGCTGGAATAATCGTACCAAGTGTTTCGGAAACTACAACACTGTCATCAACGCTGATGAATCTCGCCACACTACAAATTGTATGGTATTTCAGTTTTGAAACATTATTACTCAGCTGGGAATATAAAAAAAATGCTGTACTTTGTAATGGGGCCAATTAAGGCCACTTCATAAATATTGATAAATGAGTATCTACCCCCCCCCCCCCAGCGTTATGAGTGTGTAGCTCATTCAATGCAGTCATTTAATATGATGTCGAGAATTTGAAAAAACAACAACAGAAAACATGTTCACATTAGATTTCCAATTACATTTTTCTCTAATTCCAATACCACACGCATAGTCGACAGATAAGTTGCTTTTTGCTTTGATGGATTACCTAGACAGTATATCCATTACAAGTTAAGGTGATGCAATGCACAGAGACTGCCACATGAAATTTCGTTTCTTTATGGTCTGACGAAACTCGGAAGTCGTTTAATCGCAGATCAATGAGCTGAGTTACTAGCTGGAACAAAGAATGACGCATATCAATCTCCTGACAGTGAAACCAAATAATACTGACCTGTAATAATAATTCCATGTGATAGTCGTAAAAGAATATCCCATTCACAACAACGTTGGATACAATACAACTACTCAACCAAATAGCAGGTGGCATCTTTGACTGTATAAGCAATAGAGAGCAAGGGTTGAATTAACACATGCACTATCCTGGATTTACCAGATTTTGAGTTAGAACTCTACAGGAATTTAAAATGTTTGTTTCCTATATTAAAATTATATTATATAACAGTGAGACAAAATATTTGTAACTATATTTATCAGTGATTGCTGTATATCATGGCACTACTTGTGAATGCTTGTATTAAATTTTAAGAACTTTATGCAGTTCTTTGAAATTATGGCAACGTAGCGCACGTAACACACACCGTAACACACATTTGTAACAAAAAAGAAGCAAGAAGTTATAAGTTAAAACTTTTGTTTACCTTGACGTTCTGCCTTATGATATTTTGAGGTGATTAACCCTCTACCAATCTCAAAAGTAGTTTTAGTACAACTAATGTATTCTTAACACGATAACATAATGTAACCATAAGTATTTTAAAACAGTTATTTTGTGACGATAGAGAAACTAAAAAAAAATACATAAACTATGCCTAATTAAAAATACCTCAAGTAAATACATATTATACTAAAATATAATTAAACAAGTTATTCTTTATCCTTGTTTATAGATGGTTTTCGAAAGCTAATAAAAGTTTACATTTGTTCTCCATCTTAAAGAAGAAGGGGTTGTCACAGTAAGGTAAGCCTTGTTTATTATCATCGTGTAGTTTAGCTGAAGAATCATTGGGTGTCTTTTTAAAGGAATACTTTTTTATGAGTAATTATTACATGCTGAGCATTATTTGTGAAAACGTACTATATTTTGAGCAGTGTTTACAAAGTACTTTATGTACTCTTCGTTTAGTTTGTAAATGTATGCAGTTAAAAAGTTATTTGAGTCCTGTTTTCTGTAGCTAGAGCATTAAAGTGTGTATTTACTATATACTGTTTATGAGTGCAATACTGTGCCTTCTTTGGGAATATTTACTGTACAATATGTTAGTACTGACAGTAAGTTGATACTTGTGTGTGTGTATTTAATTAATGAATGATTACTATATTTTGAACGTTACAGAAGTATATTTACTCTAACTTTAACACTGTTTGTGAGGGTATTCTTGTTAGTGTTTATTGTAATTTAAATACGTTGTGAGAATGATTACTATGCCCTAGTACTGGTTTGGTTTGTTTGGAATTAAGCACAAAGCTACACAATGGGCCATCTGTGCTCTGCCCACCACGGGTATCGAAACCCGGTTTCTAGCGCAGACATACCTTTGTGCCACTAGGGGGGTCCCTAGTACTGTCTGTACTTTTTATTTTTTAACATAGTTTGTGAATATTATTGTATCTTGAGCTGTTTCTTGTTTTTTTATCACCTGAGCTTTTTGACAAATTTCGATTCTTGTTTTTATTTTCATATGAATAATTTTGTGTTTAGATTTGATTAGACTGAGATTTTAATAAGGAATTTAGAAAATTTTTGAATGTAGAAAAGCAAAACTTACTATATATAAATATTCATATGTATGTTTGTGTGTGTGGTCTTTGCAAAAGCACTCTATTAACAGTGCATCGATTAACTAATGATATGAACATTGGTTATGTCTTCGGATTGTCAAACCGAGGATTCCCGTTTCGCATTTCGTTGTCACAAAACCTCGCTCCTCACTTTGGGGCTGTGAGTTCGCTATGAAAATGCGATTGAGTTAAATCTCACAATTCAGTCAAAGAACAGTAGCTCTAGAGTTGGCGGTAGGTACTATTGACAGCTTCCTTCTAGTGTATCAGCTCGCACACATAGAACGTTTATTTTTTAATGCAAAGGTACGAAACTTTAAGTTATCTGGAACCGTTTTTCTGCCAAGGTATTTACAACAGTGGTTCCAAATTTTTTAAAGTATAGCTGTATTTCAAAATTTGAGAAATTTTTCCTTATTGGAATTAAATATGTCTTAAAGTTTTAGTCTTTGCTCTTGTCTGTAGCTGTAACCTAGTAAATAAATATATTTCGGTATATTTTATATGTTATATTATATAAATGGTGATCAAAATCATTCTCTTTCTCTTACATTTACCAGATTTTGTAGTTGTGTATATTTGTCAGATATTTGATTAAAGGGTCTTCTACTGTACCAAGTAATGATATTTTAAGGCTTTTCAATTTGTGGTTTTTGGACTAATAAAAGTCTAGATATTTATATCTATTTAAAATTATATAAATGTATTAAATGCTGCTTAATCTGCCTTTTCAGAAATTGTGAAAGTTTGCCTAAAATTATCTGTTTTCAAAATTTATTATCAGTAAACACTGATGTTTCCACTCCTAGATTTTATACCTTTATTTCTAATTTCTATAGTTATATACGTGAAAATATATTACACAGAAATATATTATGAACGGCAACTATTTACAGGGCAAGAGTGAATCGATATATATAACTCTAGAATATGAGTTCAGTCATCTAGAATAACATTCTTTTTTCTTCAAGTTGATCGAAACAGCTTTTATAGATTTTAGAAATAAAGCGTAGAAGAATAAAACGACCCCTCCACGCAGTTGATCAACGGTAAGTTTGAGGACTTTCAGTGCTAAAATCTGGGATTCGTTGGTTAAATTTCCTGCGGTGTACAGAGCATAGATAAACCGCCATGCAGCTTTGCGCTAAAAACAACCAAATATGGAGTAAATAGTTTGAATAATTTTTAATTTTTCTACTGCATTATTTTAATTATAATGAGGATAATCCTCGAAGTATAAATGACACATTACCACCAAATACTACAAAGAAGTATCCAGGGGACACTAATGATCAGCTGAAAATGTCTCCACTTTTTCACCAAAAAAGCAACACCAGGTAGAATAGTATAGCCTAATGCCCAGCCAAATTGGTAACAAATTCCAAGAATAGAACGATACTCTGGTCCAATTACTTCCAAGACTGAAAAAGAAAATTATACATTAATAGAAATAACTATGAAAACAGACAAATATACATATACAGGAACCACAAACAACGAATAATTAAACTTAATTGAAAAAAGATTTGAATTTGACAAAGGCTTATAAATTAAAAGTTCTCAAGCTTGCAACCACATCATAAAATCAACGATTCCTTTCTCAAGAAAGATGGCCAAAGACATATAAATTCATAATTATCAGGATATTCGGGATGATATAGATACATTGGTCACTAATATGCTGGATGTGTATTGTTAACACACGACTTCACAAATCTCTGCAAAGAAAACTTGAAGAGATTCACATTAGAAAGTTGTCTTCAGTCACATCCGTGTCTCGATTACATAGTGACATTGTGCATAAACCTAATAGAAACATGCAGTGGTTTCATACATACAAAATAATGCAGCTTAGAAATAAATTGGTCAATTAGTATGGTAACAAATGTGTTGCTGCCAACATTGTCATAAAAGAAAAAATTAACCAACACTTTGTCATCAAGAATATTACATAACACCATGAATTTTAGAGGAACCACAGGTTTATATAGGATGGGATCAGTAGCGACAATTAGGTGAAACAGTTTCATCACCGATAAAGTACGTTGTTTTGGCTTACCCAGATGCAGTCTTTAGTTATAAAGTTCACTGCAAATCACTTATCGACCTTGTTGTCTTAAACTTAGCAAGCAGCCTCGAAACAACAAACAGAGTAATTTTACCTTGCCTTGAATGATTCATGTTGAAATTATCTAACATCTGTCGTTGAGCTAGCTCACATATCACGATAACCTTCACCGTTCCACTCCTGTTCAGTCTCATAGTCACGATATGTCAGCAACTAAGTAAAAAACATGTGCCAGAGGAATGAAAGTTGGCTAATGCTACTCCTCTTTTCAAGGGAGGTGGTAAACTTTTTCCCAGTAATTTTAGTGGTGGGGAAACGTTTTGAAAGTCTGATAAAAGATGTTTTGCAAAGTCATTTAACAAAGTATAAAACTTTATTGGATAATTAGTATGATTTCACTAGGGTAAAGTCTTGTTTTACTAGACTTTTGACATTCTTTGAACAGATAACTGCTTATGTAGATGAGTATACATGTGTGGATTTAGTTTATCTGGATTTTCAATAAGCATTTGACATGGTATCACATATATGGCTTATTAAAAGATAATCTTTGTAGGTATGGAGGATAGATTGGCACATTGGATAGAAAACTGGATAGATGGAAAAAAGAAAGGGTTGCTATAAATGGGGTCCAGACCAAATGGATTAATGTCACAACTTGGGTACCACAGAGCTCCGTGTTATGACCTTCGTTCTATTTGATTTATATCAATAACAGATGAAGGAATGGTTAATAAGTTATTTACATTTACCGATAACATTAAAGTTTTTGGTGTCACTAGCTGTGAAAAGGAAACTGTTGTTTACAAAAGAATTGGGTGAATAAATTACAGACGGCTTTTAGTTATAATAAATACAAGGTCATGCACGTGGGATATTATAATTTGAATTATGAGTCTAATTTTGATGGGAATAACTTTAAAAAGTTATGGAAGAAAACAGTCTTAGCGTTCTGGTTGACCAGTCTTTTAAGCTATCGAAATAATGTGCTGTTGCTAGTAGCAGGGCAAATAGGATTTTATATTTTAATTACAGAAATATTTTATAATAAATTTAAAGATATTATAATGTCTGTTTGTTTGTTGGTTTGTAGTTAAGCACAAAGCTACACAATGGATTATCTGTGCTCTACCCACGACGGGTATCGAAACCTGGTTTCAACCGTTGTAAGTCCGCAGACATACCGCTGTGCCACTAGGAGGCTATAATGTCACTGTATGTGTCATTTGTTAGACCACATTTGGAACATTGTGTTCAGTCTTGGTTCATTAGAAAGGATATTTAATTGTTGAGTTCAGAGGATGTTGTCATACAAGGACAGGTTAAGATCTCTGAAACTGTTTTCTCTTGAAAAAAAGAGGAGATCTGATTAAGATGTTTAAAATTATTACGAGTAATTGATAGTACTGATGTATAATATTTTTTTCGTATTTAATAATGAAAAGGGTAAAACTGGGGGACACAAATATATGTTTTAGCAGGGAAGATTCATCATCAGGTAATACAGTTTTATTTTTCTAACAAGGTTGCCTTCAGATGTAGTAGATGTAGTTAATTTAAAGGAGTTTAAGGGAACATTTGATAAATATTTGAATGATAAGGGCTGGCTTGGAGTTTTTTTTAGTGTTTAGTTTAGTATAGTAGATAGGACAGCATATTAGATGGACCAAAAGATCCCTTGTTGTCATTTAATGTTATGTTACGTAAGTGCGTTTTGGAACATTCGCTAGTGCGTTATCATGGCCATCAGAGTATGCAAGACAGACAATGTAGAAATTTTTTACAAGGGTAGCACGGTATCTAGAACATTGTACTTATAAAAATATGATTAACCCTCAGTAGAAATATAATTGAAATAATTGATATCGAAAAGTTTGAATTCTATAAATATAAACAATGAAATTTCAAAAGTAAATATATTTACGAATTAATGAAATATTGCCAATTTAGGAATTGCAGATTTGTCGGGATCTTGCTGCACGCAAACGTTTTTTCTTTTCTGTTTCTACAAAGTAGATTACACCGCAAATGCAGAAAACTCTGTAAATTACACGTCTTTATTTTATAGGGTTACTAAATCGCTTTACCCTTGTCAGATTATTATTACACTTTTTTTCCAGATTGGAAAAAAACTCCGATTTTAAATGTTTTACAAATTATCTTGAGTTTATAACTTAAATTGTGCACAAACGATAAGAAGAAGGTTCGCTACTTAGGAAATTGTGACAGTGTTTTAGGATTTCGTGATTGGTAAAGGAGTGTTTATAATAGGTTTTTGGATGAGTCATATTTTTTATTTTATGCTTTGGTCATCATAAATTTTGCCTGCTCTCATTTGGAAAACTCGTCGTCCATAGAAAACTCAGTCTACGTGTAATGTTCTATTGGGTAATACTCGCTATCATTGATTCCTCTGACTTAATGAACAGTAATATAGCTCGCAACTGTAATTTTCTGTGTTACAGCGTGACTTTAGTAACCTAATAAATTATAAAATATTGTCATATTGCAATAATTAATAAGGATTTCTAATAGAGAGTAAGCTAACTATACAGATAAGAGATAACATAATTCTAAAAAGTGACATAAGCTAATGAAGACGATTCTGTATACCAAACTGATTAGAAATATATATTTCTATAAATCAAGACAACAAAAACCTATAATGAATAGAATGACTTGAATCATTAGCTGGGTATCCCTGCTTTTAACGATATTATAACCTATAATGTAATGTACTAGAGCCAAATGAGTGTAATGGAAAACAACTAAATTGTTTAAACATCATGTTTACACATTAATAGTAGAATAAATCACAGCAAAATAAGTTTAGGACCCCACATTGGAAGTGAATAACCAAATCTCCAAATATTTCAAAATATTCTAGCATTAATGACACAGTATATAATAAAACTTGTAGCTTCATTTATATAGTTGTATTTTGCGTGTTTTACGATAATGCTTAAGCAGAAATTTATTTTTAGACCTGTACATTTATCTAATATTGGCACTCATATTCTGCCTTTTTTACTCATTTTAAGTGGGTGACACTGACACCATTTTCATAGAAACAACCATATAAAACTGGTTTCATCGAATCAAACAAAATCAATACTTCGAAAAATAAAATACAAACTATTGATATGAAAAATAAACTCAATTAATACTATTAATAGTCAGACGTTTGTTATAAAATGTAATTCAAGTACAGACATAATGATGTACAGTTATCTGATTAGTTCATTTGGACCATTTGACACTCACTTGCATAGAAATGAAAACTCCAGACGCGGTATAAGGTAAATTTCAGAATTCAATCAAATTATTTCTTTTAAAACCTTATATCATGCAGGGTGTTAAGTGGTAAATGGTCATTATTCGGACAATAAACACGTACTGTTATTTCGCACAACTACTTCTATCTCACCAATATTGTAAAACTAACTCAAAGTACAGATAAAATATTTTACGTTGTTGTACAAACAACAGTTTTCTGCGACTGTTTTTGGTGTCTTCATTCTGTAAGTGTTAGAGGTTAAAACTTCAATTGTGGCATAAAGCAAAGTTACTTAAGAAAGCCAAATGACACTTGAGTATAAACATTTTCAGCGACTGTCAACTAGGAGAGTCACGCATCCAAAAATGGGGATTGCCCATATACCCAATACTGGCTGTTTATTGCTGATATTGATATACCAATATATGTATATACATGCATTTTCTTGGTTATATGCAGCAATGCATGTGTCAAACTTGAATGTTTTTTCTGTAAAGCAACTGACAGATTCTACAATGAGAGTAAGTCCAAAGTATCATTCCAAATAAATACTATAAGTACGTATAATACAAAGAATAATATGTATAGTACATGCAACACAATATGTTTAGTAACATTGAACACAACATACAGTATGAGCACACAATGTGCGCACTGAAAACATTGTACAAGAGACAAGTGAACAATTATCTTCATCGACTATTAACAGCAAAGTGATTCTAGAAATTAGCATGAGTAGCTTTTAACTAGATCAACTTCTCTTGTTTTGAACCAAACAATAGCAAAATCAAGTCACTGAGTTGCTGCTCTACCATGGTGATATGGAGCTTGCTCTTAACAAACTTGAATACTGAAAGGAAGCACTTGCAAGACCAAGAAGTAATGATAGAGCAATCAGTCGATGTATCAGTCGATACATCTCTGTGAATTGTCCTTCACCATATTGTAATAAATTTGTTGTTATGTATTTATTTTGATATCAACGTTTGTTTAGATACATGGCTTATACTTTTGGGTATGTATTGCGAGACTCCCACCAGTTCTCCAGAGCTGTAGAGGATTTTCGAGGGTGGGAATTAACAGCGTGTGTGTGTACGTAAACGCTTTAACTAGTATTGTTACGTAAGACTGAAATTTCTAGAACGCCTCTACACAGCCGTAAATATGGCCAACGCGAAGCGCCAAGGGAAGACTATCTATTATTAGTTCGCTATTGTCAGTGTGCTATAAACTTCGGAAGCTATAACTGTGATTGTTATAACACTTACCAATCGGAAAACTTCAGATATTTGACCAGGAACCTTTACTAAGTTCGAACATTACAAATTATTTAACTCGAGTGGATTCTCATCGGACGTTAGCATTTTTACGAAAACATTACTTAACGTCACCCGTGGAAAAATAGGCGTGTGATCAGTAGAGACCACAGGACTAGTTAGCTCCCTATTCATTGAATTGTACCTACGTCAACTCGTAATTAACTCGCTCATCGTGAACCCTCGATAAGATATCAAGGAAGTTCCAGACTAGAAAGATGGCTTTATATTATTTGTAACTTTGCGAAACTTTTGTTTATAAATCTTTGTTTGTTGT
>NW_013668068.1:28004-42276 GCF_000517525.1 Limulus polyphemus
ATATTATTTGTAACTTTGCGTAAACTTTTGTTTATAAATCTTTGTTTGTTAGTAACTATTTGTACTAATTATTATTGTAAATTGTATTGTTGTGGGTATATTAAAACGTATTTGTGTTAAAAACGAAAACGGTATGTATCAATCTTATTGGCAAATATCGTAAATGGACTAATATATCGGCATATATTTAAATACTAAATCCAAAGTACAAATTCTAATACGTAAAAATATGCAAGTAAATCTGACGAAATCTTGTCGATTTGGGAGACTGGGCGACTTTTGCAACTAATGGAGCAAATAACTTGTATTCAGAAATCAGAAGTTCACAGGTGACGTCGCCCACATAAAAACTGCCAAGGCTTGCACCTTAAGGATATTATCGTAATTTTAAAGTTTTAATGTGAATTTTAAAATTATTATTTGAAATGAGGCTGGATGGAATTAACGTAGCAGTCTATGTCAGTAAATTAGAAATTCGCAATGCAACCGAGGCAGATTTAAAAGTATATTGTTTCCGCCTTTAAATTAAGAACAGTCCAAAATAAGTTACGGATCTCAAGTCCCGCATAAAATAAGAATTTCAATCAGTGGATATCAAGACCCGCATCACGTTTTCAGAAAATCGAATGCCTAGAGCATTCAGCAACAAATCTAATCCTTCCTAAATCCTAAGTCATTAACAATCTTTGACAGCTAATATGATTTGAGTTTTATAACGTGAATTCAATGTACAAGCATCCTTTCTAGTTCTAAGTTCTGAGTCAGGATATTGCCTGCTGTTTTTTTTTCAGCTATCGCAAAATTCTGGTCTAAGGTTCCTTATTTCTCATGCTACCAAGTTTTGGAACTGTGTCCCGGAGCCCTATGGCTCAACGCCACTACTGTCGAAATTGGGAGAGGAAAATATCTACATGATAAACAGCTAGTTCTCTTAAATATTACTTTTGGAGTAACAAACCATCTTGTGTAGATTTTTAATTTCTGGAAAGAAAAGAAACCGTCTTCAAAGTTTTTTCCTGATAAATGTAAAGTACCTTAATTAACTTAGTTTTAGAATGAATGAATGTCAAAAGTTATTTTTTGTAGAACCAGCAAGTTGCGATAGCTTGGTTATTAGCTTTAGAGGAGATTGGCTTATCTGACGGTTGAAAGAGCAAATACTGTAAAACAAAACTCTATGACAGGTTTTACTGTAGTTCTGGTAAGCATCATGCAGCCCTCTCTATTCATAAATTCTTGATCAGTATCAAATTACTGAAATTTATGTTAATTATCTATATAAAACGATAATGTTTATTGTTAAACAAAGCTACACTATTGGTTGTCCGTGCTCTGTCCTCCACGGTCCCGATTTTTAGCGTTATAAGTCCTAAAATTTACCTGTTAGTCACCGGGGGGGGGGGGTTCTAATCTTCTTTATATAGATTTCCAAGATAATTTTCAAACAATAATAATAATGTTCCAGTTTTTTTGTGACTAAAACATTAAACATTTTATTGTTATAAACTCTTTTTATAATTTATTTTGTATTAATATTATGTTATTCAGTTCTTAATAAACCTTGCCCGTGTCGCAGCATGAAGGCTTACAGCTACATATACGTAAAACACATATCATAAATATATAACGTTATATATAGTAAGTAGCGAAGTCTATGAAAAGCACTCAAAAATATATATATACATACAGAGGGAGAGTTAGAGCACATAATGTTTTGTTAGACATCTATTCAGTCGGTAATACAGCAAGTATGAAATAAATTAAATATTAGAAAGAGCTATGTTATTTAAATTCACATATGTTTTTTTTATCGGTTGTACATAGTAAAACTTTTGTTTATTTTGTTCACAACGTTTCACCAGGTTTACCTGACACCATAACGTGAGATACAAGAACGAATTATTGTTTAGTATTTGGTATTTTCAATTTTATACGATACATTGGCTAAGCGGTCAGGTCAGGCAATTCGTAGTCTATTATTCTTGTACTAACATAACTTTCAGTTTGAATTCTTTATTGAAGAAGACAAAAAGTGCCATTCTTTAATCGTTGTCCTTTATCGGTGTTTCCACAAAATTGCCTCCCCCTCCCAGTGGCTCAGTGGTAAGTCATAAAAATTAACTAGGTTTCGATACGCAGTGGGCACAACATAACCTATTGTGTAGCTTTATGCTTAATAACAACAACAAATCGAAAAACTAGCTGTGTTCGATAAATATTAAAATAAGCTTAAACAGATAATATTTTTAATTTTGAACCCATGTGTACTGAAGTAATGAACAGTACATTTTCTTTTTCCACAATTTTGCCATAAAACTTCTTAATAAGTACCATTTTTAGTATAGCTCTCACAAAACATAAATGTGGTTGTATTAAATTATATTTATTCTTCTGAGATTTCACCAAGAAACTAATTATTGAATGTTTATGATGAGCAATTCATACTTACGTAAAATAATGATAGTTAGCACTGTCCCAGAAGCACCAAAAGCCACGAGAAACCGGAGGATGTTAAACATCAGAAAGGATGTTGAAAACGCACAAGCAAACCCTGAGGCAAGAAAGATGATACCACCAAATAGGATGATAGGTCGACGTCCATATCTATGGGGAATATACCTTCTTCATTATGTATTCTATTAAGATAAATGCCACTGTTATTTAAAGCGAATGCCTGCAGTTGTTTAATAACAGTTTATTTGTTGATCTATAGATATTTCATTATGATATCCATCAGATCATAGCTGAATTCTAAAACGACTAAACATATAGCAGAAACACTCTCCTTGTATCAACTCTTTCACTGTTGTACATTTTCAAAAATATTTGAAATATGATAAATCAGTGCAAATACAATCAAGTATAAAAAATCAACGACCATATCAGACTAATACTATAAGAAGAACAAAAAGAACAGTAAACAAATTTCAAGTTTAAAATTGTTTAAATGAGAAATGACTAATATAAAATGAGAGAATGGTAAATGTATATGTCGGTACAGGAAGAACACAACGGACCCAAACTAGTGTTAGTTCTCATTCTTCTATTTCTCTTCATTTCAGAAGTTTGGCTTTCTACAGAATTTGAGGCTTTCAAAATATTAATGTTGGAAACGTTAAACGATTCATCAATTAGTCAAAATGAAAATATCCATGATGAACCACAAACGGAAAGATTTTATAAATCTTTCTGTTTCCTCAAGTATCTTTGTGACCACATTCAATATAATATAAAATGTCACCTTTTTCCGTATTGCTGAATAAAGTTGAAGTAATTTAAATGATAAAAGCAAAGTAGCTGAATCTCGATTTGCTAGACTTGAACACAAATTATTGTTCTTTTTTTTAATTTTGTAAAACTATTTCATTTCTGTGGCTTACCATGTAAATGATCCTACAGTAATGGTGACAATAAAGATTTTGGAAACCTCATAGAAAACAAGTACAAGCTAGTAAAGTCTAAAGTAAAATATGTAATTTAATAGCATATTTTTAAGTTTAATTCATCACAACAGAAATATTTTCCTTTTTTTTGAAAGAAGGATTTTCTGTAAGAACGCGGCATTAGTTACATAAATTCTATCAATTTATTTGACTGTCTTTCTCTATATATTTTACAGAGTTCTGTAAACATTTGTATAGATAACTTATCAAACAATATAAAAGCGTGACATACCTATCAGAAAGTTGACCAGAAATAAAGACAGAAGTCATAAAACCCCCCATATAAAGAGACGTACTCATGGAGGGCAGCCAATCGTTTTCACAGACGAGGTCCCACTGAAATAAAAAACACATTCGTTTTTTGATAAAATAAGTTAGGCATAATTAAAAGAAATGGAGAAGACTCGTTATATTCTCATATGAATCTGTTTGTGTAATAATAATTTACGCCCATTCACTCGAGAAAAAAAGTCCATGTTATAGAGTGTACAAGCTACTATCCGTGACTTGTGATTATTGTAGTGTATATTAGCTACTAGCCATGAGTTGCTTTGTTATAAAGTGTACTAGTTACTAACCATGACTTAAATTTGTTACAAAGCGTGTTGAGAACTAGCCATGACTTACCTTCTAATTGTGTTCAACTTGATATTCTGCTTTATAAATTCTCATGACAACAAAATACTCACATCACAGCTATATTATTTATTATTTAATAATAATAATCTTATTTGCCCTTTAATTTAGGCAAAATGAAGGGTCATTTTTTCTTTAAAAAATCAGATTTCGAAAAGCAATTACAACAATTGAAAAATAATGGATTTAATAACAATACATACTTTCAAAGAAGACTCTGGTGTAACATAAAATGTCACCACTTTCCATACTGCTAAGTAAACTTGAAGAGATTTGAAGGAGTAAGTTATCCAATTTTATTGGTAGTTACACATTAAAACAATCAGTAATTGTATCATACGAAATAAGAACATCAAGAATTTAACTGATAAAATAGTGTAAAGATATTGTATCTTAAGAAAACAGTTCCTTAAGAATATACCTGATAACAGTTTATTCAGTGACTGTACGTTAAAAATCAAGTACTTTAAAAATATCTTGATGACAAAACATTGAGGAAATGCATCTTTATGAAAGCTACAATTAAAATGACCCTAATGACAAAGAAATTAGTAACTGAATCTTGAAAAAAAGTACCTTAAGAAGGAACATGATGACACTGAATTCAGTAACTGTATCTCACGAAAACATTGTCTTAATAATGAAACTGATGATACTGCATTAAGTAGCTGTATTTTAAGAAAAAAATTACTTTACGACTACATCTACTGAAAAAAAAGCATTTTAAGAATGAAAATTATGATATTGCATTCAGTAACTGAATCTTAAGAAAATAGTGCCTTAAAAATTATACTGATGACAGTGCATTTAATAAATGTATCTCAATAAAGCATATCTTAAAACGAACCTGACGAGAGTGAAATGTGTAACAGTATCCAAAGTAAATTTTTCCTTAAGAAGAAAACTGACGACAGTGCATTAAGTGACTATATCTTAAGATAATTCTTACTTAAGAATAAACCTGATGACAGTATATTTTATTCAGTTAGTATATCTTAAGAAACAAGTACCATTAAAATGAATCTCATACCAATGAAATCAGAAAGCGAATCCTAAAAATCTGTACCTTAAAAATGAGATCAAAACCGTGCATTCAGTAGCTGTATCTTAATTAAAAGGTGTCAAGTGAATGAACATGATGTCTTCAGTACCCGTATCTTAAGTAAATAACATTGAAAGGTAAATCTGATAACAGACCATCTCACAGCTTATCTTAAAAAAAAATGACTTTAAAAATAAACCTGATAACGCATTAAGTATATGTTTCTTAAGACTAACGCACTGTAGGAATGAAAATGATATCAGATCTATCAGTAACCACATACTTAGAAAAAAGGTAACTTACGAATGAACGTAATTTTAATTAAGTAATTGTATATTAGGGGGAAAAAAGACCCGTAAGAAAGAACCTGTTAACAGTGCATCCAGTAACTGTATCTCAAAAACAATTACATTAAGAATCGAACCAGTGGCAATGCTTCAAGTAACCGTATCTTAAGTAAAAAGAATGAAAATGACGACGTATTCAGCAAATGTATCTTAAGAAAAACTTACATTACAATTAAGATGATGACATTGCTTTCAATAACTGTACCTTAGAAAAACATGAAAAAGAAAACCTTAAAATGAAAGTGATATTAATATATTCAGTAATTATATCTTAAAGAAAATGTATCTTAAGAGTGAACCTTATGACATTGCACACAGTAACTGTATATAAACAATGAAGTACTTTAAGAGTGAACGTGGTGACAGTGCATTGAATATTTATATACTAAAAAAAAAAAAAACGAACGTTGCGAATGAGCCTGATGACATTGAATTAAGTAACGGTATCTTACGAAAAGAAATTACATTAAGGATGGATTGATAATATGTAGTTCAGCAACTGTATAAGTAATACAGTAACTATACCTTAAAAATAAAACATCTTAAACGTTAACCTGATGACAATGTATTTAGTGAATGTATTTTCATAAAAAGTATCTTAACATGAACCTGATGACAGAGAAGTTAGTGCTGTATCTTAAGACAAATTTACCTTAAAAAGAAACCCGATGACGGTGCATACAGTAGCTTTCTTAGAAAACAGTACCTTAAGAATCAACCTGATGAAAGTGAAATCAATAACTGTATCTTACAAAAATAAATATCTCAAGAATGAAACTGATAATAGAGGATTCAGTAACTGTACTTTAACAATAATGTACTTATAAATGAATAACACGACAATGCATTAAATTAGTGAATCTTAAGAAAGAAGTACAATCAAAATGAACCTGATGAAAGTGAAATCAATAACTGTATCTTACAAAAAATAGTATCTTAAGAATGAATCCGATGTCACTGTACTCAGTTACTGTATCTTAAGAAAAAAGTTCACTAAAATAACTTCATGACAGTACTGTTAGCAACTGCATCTAAAGAAAAGGGTACCTTAAGAATGAAACTAGCGACAGTGCGTTAATTACCCGTATCTTAATATAAAAGTATATTAAGAATGAAAGTGATGAAATTCCATTCAGTAACTACATATATACTTTAAGAATGAAGTACCTTAAAAATTAAGCTCTCTCCTGTGCCCACCGCGGGGATATTGATAACTACATTAAGTAATTATATATTAAGAAAAGATACCTTAAACATTTATCTTATGACAGTGCTTCCTGTAACGAAATTTTAAGAATAACTTACCTTAAGAATTAACTGGATGATTACTCATTCAGGAATTGTATTTGACGAAAAAGTCACCTTCGGAACGAAACAGATGACGGGGTATCCAGTAATGTTTTTTATGAACAAAGTACTTTAAGAACGAATATAATGACGGTACATTGAGTAACACTATCTTTAGAAAATGTAACTTACGAAAGAACCTGATGACGGTATATTTTGTAACTGTACCTTTCGAATATAGTATCTTAATTCATTAACTGTATCTTATATTTTACTAAAATACTACCTTAACAATGGTACTAATAACATAGCACCCAGTAACTGCACATAAGTAAAATAGACCTTTAGAATGAATCCTATGATATTGCATTCTATTCTGTAACTAAGTTAAGAATAAGGCACATTAAAAACGAACCTGATGATATTGCATTCAATAAGTACATCTTAAAAAAAGAACCTTAGTGCCTTAAAATGAACCTGACGACAGTGCATTTAGTAACTGTATCTCAAGAAAGGAATACATTTAGAATGAACTGATATCAACGGGTTTAGTAAACGAATCTTAAGGAAAAAATAAAGCATCTTAAAAATGAAAGTGATGCACCCAGTGACAATATCTCAAGAAAAAAGAACCTTAGGAATGAATCTAATGATATTGCTTTCAGTAGCTTTACATTAAGTATAAAGAACCTGTTTATAGGGCATTCAGCAAATGTATTTTCAGAAAATATACCCTAAAATGAACTTCATGACTGTAAAGTTATTTGTATCTTAAGGTAAATTTACCTTTTGAATGAACCTGATGACAGGGCATTTACTAACTGTATATTAAGAAAAGGTCCCTTACAAATATACCTGATCAGAGAGTATTCAAAAAACATCTTAAGATTGAAAATGATGATAGTGCATTCAGTAACCGTATCTCAAGAGTGTGTTTGTTTTTAAAGCAAGTGCACAGTGAGCTATCTCCTGTGTCTACCGCGAGGAATCGAACCCTGGATTTTAGCATTGTAAGTCCTTAGACTCTGTTCCACTGTGGGATATTTCAGAAGAAATATATGTTATAAATGAAACTGATCACTGTGCATTAAGTACTTTAAAGATACTTTAAGAATGAACCTGATGGTAGTTTATTCAGTAACTGTATCTTAAGGACGAAAAGGACGACAGTGCAATCCAGTAAGTGCATCTTGAGATAAATATACCTTGAAAATGAAACTGATGATATTGCATTCAGTAACTGTATCTTAAGAGAAAAGAACCTTAAACACAAACCTCATGACAGTGCATTCAGAAACTGTATCATAAGAAAAAGTACCTTAAAATAAACTAGGTGACAGTTTAATCAATAACAAACTGTATCTTAAGAAAATTGTACCACAAGAATGAACCAGATGACAATGCATTCAGTAACTTTATCATGAGGAAGAAACTAATTATAATACATTGACTAATCATTAAAGAATTTGATCTTGACCCTCACTTCAACATGGCATCTTCCAATGAGCAAAGTTATGTTGGAAAAGAAAATGCCGTTCTCCACTGGGTGCTGAGATATTGGTTAAACCCTTATAAGTCGAGCCTACTAGTGACGGGACAAGTCATGACATGCAGAAAATGCCGTTTTCCACTGGCTGCTGAGATATTGGTTAAACCCTTATAAGTCGAGCCTACTAGTGACGGGACAAGTCATGACATGCAGAAAATGCCGTTCTCCACTGGGTGCTGAGATATTGGTTGAACCCTTATAAGTCGAGCCTACTAGTGACGGGACAAGTCATGACATGCAGAATATGACGTTCTCCACTGGGTGCTGAGATATTGGTTAAACCCTTATAAGCTGAGACATGCTTGATTGTGCAATTCATGCAAAGGTTACTTCTAAGCATTTTGAGTTAAAGAACGATGTAAAAATACAGTTATCACCAGTAGATCAAATGATTATATTTATTATTTATTATTTTTCATGTATGTTCGTGAATGATTTTGAATAACTGTGTTTAAATCAGTTATTAACCACTCGCTTGTTTACGTGAATAATAATCACGTAATAAATATTTTCTAATTAATTAATAACGTATGAAATAATCTGAGTGCGAAAATAAATTTCACAAAATCTCAAACGTAAAAGTAAGGAAGAACACAAAAAATCAAAGATAGAACACATTTTTATTATGTGTATGAAAGTCGAAGTACCTGCAGTGAAAGAAAAACCCTAAAGTACCTCCAACATTCTCAAACTCTTTTTGAATCTTTATATCTACTAACTCGAAAGCATCTCAACACCAAAATATGCCTGTAAAACGTAGGCAAATGAAAGCTAGGCTATATCACATTGATCACACACACACGTTGAGCCATTAAGGGACACTATAGCTATGAATTTTAAATAGTTCAAAATATACCTTTAGTTAAGTATGTTCATTGTTTTTCTAACCTCTCATGTTGGTTTTCTGCGTGTAATTAAGACATTCCTTTTCACTGTATGTGGAAAGTCGTGAAGCATATGATACTTCTCTTGGCTGGATAGGGTCGCACGAAACATGGTTGTCGCTTACAAACGTGAATAATTTTGGCCAGGTTCCAGAGGATGGGTGAACCCATTGAGCTCTCCAGGGTTTGTACAGAATCTTGTACAGATTGTTATGAGTTGATAAAATTCTCTCACTCGAATATGCTATTTTGGAATAATCAGTGATATGTATAGTAAAATGGATTATAATATACTGTACTTTTGGGTTCTCTATCTAATTTTAAAGCATAGCATGACAAAATTCCTCTGATCTTTGTCCTGTGTGGCCGAGCAGAGCCAAATAGCGTAATAAACTCTGAAGTTGAGTGTCATGATTCACATATTTTTACCACATGAAATAAAATCGTATTTCATACCTTGGGGTCGTGGATGCATTATAAAAGTGGCGTTCAAATACAATTATTTGGTTGGACAAGAGTAGCTCAAGAGTTGTTGGTGGTGGTGTTGATTAGACGCCTCCTCTCTAGTCTATAACTTGAAAATAAGGGATAGCTATCGTAGATAGCACCTGTAGCTGTGCATGAAATATAAAATACAAACAAACTTTGTCATGTGCAAACAGGAGGATAATTTATTTTGCCTTCGCTATGTGTAAGGTCTTCTGTCCATCTTTGTGCTTTTTTTGCAAAGTTCTGTTTTACCCCAGCTGTCAGTAGAGCTTAACAGAAACCCATACATTTAAGTAAGAGATATCATTCACTGTGCTATTTGTATTTCCTTTTTGTTCAATTTCGATTTATTCATTGCTTAATAACTATCTTGAAACTGTGTCTTATGATGTGTTTCAACCAACATGAGGTACCTGAATACCACAGCTTAATCAGAGAACTCAACATTTATTGCGTGCCCAAAATTGTTATTTCAGTTTATTTCGAACATGCTCTTTTCCTATTGACTCTCTGGTAGAGTAACGTTTTTCTAAATTTTGAAGTCTTAGGGAGTTATTCTCTAAGGTCACGTAGAAACTATTGGTGTGGAAGAGGTAGATAGGATTATATCTGATAATGTGGCGAGGATTAGGAGAGGCACTCTTCTGCTTCTAAAGATTTTAGGGGCACAGGTGAAAGCGATGACCACATTCTCGGCCCGTTCTCGGAGCCTTGAGGTTAATGAGAGTCTTGCTGAGTTGTCTTGCGCAATGCGGATTGTGACGATGACGTTTATTTTTATGCATTACATCATTTTGTGATGCGTATTTATGTTGCGTCATTTTGCACAAGACTACGCCGAAGAATGCACACAGTCCCTCAGCTGCACAGCAGTTGAGAAGCTGATAGCAGGGACCTGACTGCCCTTAAATTTCCTGTGTTAATGATGTTTTTTGTGAATCCTTTACGTGTATCGTTTATGTTTTTATAAAATCATTTCCGTTAATGTACATACTTATATATATTTTTATTCCGACATTCAGGGAAAACATTATTATAAAATACATCAAATCAAGGCATATTCCATGACCAGGGTTAACCTGGTATGGCTGAGACAATGCCACCATTTTACCAATATGGATTTACTCATAGAGATCCCATCTCAAGATCAGGATCAGCTAACACAGCAGCACCTACAGGGACCATTGAAAAGCTGTCATCTTGAAGTTATAGGTAAACCAGGCCCACCTCTAAGTCAAAATCGACCTATTTTACTGACAGTACCTTTAATAGCTGCTGTAGCTCTAGAAAGCATTAAATTCAGTAACGATAATTCATGAAATAGTATTAAATTAACAAATAAACTTCGGCAGTTTGTTTAGTAACTATTTCTTTAGAAAGAAATTGATAACAGTTCATTTAATAGTATTTTATTAAGAAATAAACTTACTTTGGTATTTTGTTAAGAAATAAACTTACTTTGGTATTTTGTTAAGAAATAAACTTACTTTGGTATTTTATTAAGAAATAAACTTACTTTGGTATTTTATTAAAAAATAAACTTACTTTGGTATTTTATTAAGAAATAAACTTACTTTGGTATTTTATTAAGAAATAAACTTACTTTGGTATTTTCATCAATTGTGAGTTAAAAAATAAATTGTGAGTTCACGCATCAAATTTATGTTAAGGAAGATACTACATTTTGGAAATTTGCTTAAAAGTCATGATTTATGTTTTTGGAATGAGATTTTAAGAAATTTATTATTATGTGTTAAAAGTACTTGTAAGTTACCTTGAAATATGTATAAACATTATAGTTAGTTTTGTTAGCGTCATTTAAGTACGTATCTTTATGCCAGGGGCATGTCTTTCTTCAAGAGAAACATTTAAAGAATTAGAATTACTGAACTAGGAAAACGTTTAGGTTTTGGTAAACAAATGTGAATGACATGAATAGAACAAGAAACTGTCGTCATGTCGGAATTATGAACATCAAAACAAGACTATAAACTAATCTGTAGGTCGCAATGAAAAAATGTATACTCTTCTAAATGATTAGGAAAACCTAATTTATATTCTCTTTGTCATCAACTGTGAGTGTTATTGTATATTTGTTTATTATAATTACCGAAACTATAAATCTTAAAACTGCTTTTAAACCTACAAGACTTTGTGTCGTAAATGTATTTCGGAAATTTTTAATAAGTTACTGACTGATCGGGCCCGGCATGGCCAGGTGGTTAGGACGCTCGACTCGCAATCTGAGGGTCGTGGGTTCGAATCCCCGTCACGCCAAACATGCTCGACCTTTCAGCCGTCTAGTCATCACCACCCACCGCCAACTCTTGGGCTACTCTTTTACCAACGAATAGTGGGATTGACCGTCACATTATAACGCCCCCCTACCTTCTCTCTAGTCTTACACTGCTAAATTAGGGACGGCTAGCGCAGATAGCCCTCGTGTAGCTTTGCGCGAAATTCAAAAACAAACAAACAAACAATCCTTAAACGTTAAATTAGTTGATAAAGATACTTGTAAATATATTAAAGATATTCAAAAAATTTTAAACTGGATTATGAAATACACCAGTTTATAATAAGATACGTGTAATACCTTATTCCTAGCCTTAACGAATAAATTAGATTAGTCAACTTTCCAAAGTGAAACTTTTCCATATAAATCCTGTTGGGTATTCCTAGAATAGTGAATGGCAAAATGAAAAGAAATAAAATGAAATATAAATTCAGATTTAAGAATATAATGTATCAGAAGGTTCGGGAATAAAGGAAATGAACAGAAGATAAAACAAGCTTATTCGTAAGTTGCCGTCGGCTATAAGATCTATCCTGGAACTATAAAAATGATTTAATCCTATAGAAACGTATAAGTTACCACAAGAATTACGTGTGAGAACCTTTATACACAAAACATCAGAGCGAGCTAAAAAACTGCTATAATATATTTTACTTTAGAAACTTTAAAGTAACACATGATTTAACTGGCACCTTAATATCTATTGATTGTGTACAAAAAGGAGAGAAGCCTATAATTTTTATACGGATCAGGTTAATAAAGCTTTTAGAGCAGTCATAATCCTTAATATTATTGTTTAGACTTGTTACTTAACCTCAAACATTAGCAATTCGAGGCTCAAATTAATCAACGTTATCTCTCATCGTATCCTCAGAATATTTCCTGTATTAAATTGGTTTCTGTTAATTAAAATACTCCAAACCATCAAAAAAATAAAAAGGCTTGACTTCTTTCTTTCTTTCTTTTAAAGCAAAGCTGCAAGTGATTATATGCTGTGTCTACCACGTGGAATCTAACTCCGGATTTTAGCGTTGTAAGTCCGTAAATTTACCGCTATCCCACCGGAGGACGATGGTTTGTTTGTTTTGAATTTCGCGCAAAGCTGGGCCCGGCATGACCAGGTGGTTAAGGCGCTCGACTCGTAATCTGAGGGTCGCGGGTTTGAATCCCCGTCACACCAAACGTGCTCGCCCTTTCAGACGTGAGAGCGTTATAAGTGACGGTCAATCCAACTATTCGTTGGTAAAAGAGTAGCCCAAGAGTTGGCGGTGGGTGGTGATGACTAGTTGCCCTCCCTCTAGTCTGCCACTGCTAAATTAGGGACGGCTAGCGCAGATAGCCCTCGTGTGGATTTTGCACTACCAAAAGCTTTCTGGCAAAATATATCAGAGCATTTATATGGTAAATCTTTCTGTTCTTTACAAAGGTCACGCATTTTTACAAAAAAAAAACAAAGAAAAATAATGCTGGTTTAAGTTATTAAAGAAACGATAAAATAACAACAAGTAATGAAATACGAACTTAAGCTGATAAAAGCTGCTTTCTACTTTAAATATTTTCAAACTTTACGGCCAAATAAAGTTTCAGTCGAAACTATGATGATCGATTACCTTTTTTTCATTTATCAAGGTTGCTTAAGCTGCACGATTTATATTCCATAAAAATACCTAAATGCGTTAATTACCTGGTTAATTTTCACATAGTTCATTATTATGTGTCTTTGTTTGCTTGTTTGAAGTTAAACACAAAGCAAAACAATGGGCTATCTGTGCTCTGCCCATCACGGTTATCGAAATCCGGATTCTAGCGTTGTAAGTCCGCAGTCATACTGCTGTGCCACTGGGGGGCATTGTGTGAGTCTTGTTTGTTTTTAATTATGCACAAAGCTACACAAGGGATATTTGTGCTCTGCCCACCACGGGTATCGAAACCCGGTTTCTAGCGTCGTAAGTCCGCAGACATACCGCTGTGCTACTGGGGGGGCATTGTGTGAGTCATTTAAGAAGCTAATAATTAATTCTTCAGAAATATAACATTAAATAGGAGCATTGCGTCAAGAACCAATGGTATGCACCCGAGACTATAATTTTGGAAATTGCAAACATTTTTATTTCGCGATTACTTGCTTTAAATTATAATCCATATTAATTCCGAGGAACACTTCGAATTAAAATGCAAACGAATGAAGAAAGATATTTTTTACGAATTAGAATAATAATAAATCTAATATTAAATGATTTACATATTATTTCTCTTGTTATAACTACTGGTGGCCCGAAATGGCCAGGTAGTTAAGGCA
>NW_013668068.1:43150-45150 GCF_000517525.1 Limulus polyphemus
GCTAAATTAGGGACGGCTAGCGCAGATAGCCCTTGTGTAGCTTTGCGCGAAATTCCAAAAACAAACAAAAAAAAAACATACTGACTGATCTTGGAGAGTTGCCATATTATGCCCCGTTCACGAGCAAAACTTAGAAAATATTTTGTACTTAAAAATATACTAAAGAAAGAATGATACATAAACTACACCTAAAAAACGATATTAAGGAAGACAGTACCACGTATTATGTATTCTAACAATCACTTTACAAGGTATTCTCACTTGGTCTGTGTAAAAATGACTTTACACAGTATACTCACATAGTATGAAAACTTACCGAATACTCAAATAGCCTGTGTAAGAATTACTTTATAAAGTATACTCACATATTATAAAAAATTACTGTATACTCAAATAGCTTGTGTAACAATTACTTTACACATACAGTCTGTGTAAGAGTTACTTTACACGAAAACTAACATAGTTAGGTATATAACATCATTTGTATATAAAGACTCAATATCTAGACTAGAAGTATACACAGGTTCGTCAAAAACTAGTTTAGACACATCTTTGGAAGAAACATAACTATTTTTTTTACCGTAAGCTCATTATTTATATAAGATTCAAAGAAACCCACTAAAAAACCGCTAATTTATAAGGGACGGTACCTATACTTTACACAATTGGTCCAATGAGACAATTTAATTTTAGGTACCCCGCCCCAGTGGCACAGCGGTATGTCTGCGGACTTACAACGCTAGAATCCGGGTTTCGATACCCTTTGTGGGCAGAGAGCAGATAGCCCATTGTATAGCTTTGTGCTTAATTACAAACAAACATATTTTAGGTAACCCATAGGGTGTGTAATTTTTATTTCAGAAGGTTGTAACTGTATGTACATTTATTTATTGTATTTATTTTATTGTGAGATTTTTTTTCTTTTTTGATGTCTGGTGTTGTAAATATAGAAATTTAATAATTTTTTGAGAAATTATGTATATAATCTCAATAATTATATTATTTATCCTGAGACTACTTTTTCCTGAAAACATTCATTGGTTCATATTATTCGGAAGAGGTATAATGAAGATGTAATTAGAAAATTAAGATTGTTGATAAACTTTACTTAAAATTACCGAAAAATATATGGAATGGTAATTTTTTAAATGAATGTATACAATACGCGTTGGTTCCGAAGTTTTTAAAGTTTAAATTAGCTAACTGCAACTTAAGATCTAATAAAATAAGTTTTTGAAATTATAATTGACATACAAACTGAAATTACTTTTTTAGAATACCTTTCACAGATTAGTTATAATTTTTCAGATTATCGGTAAACTCAAGTGAAAGAAAGGATATTATCAAGAAGTCTAAAGTTTTCTATTACTCCTAAAAATTGGATTGTGTGGTATATACTAGGTCGTCAAGAAATTAATGTCGCTTATTTCAGATGAAAAAACCCGAACAACTTATATATCAAAACAAAACATTTATTAAATGAAACAGTCTCCATTCTTGACGATGATGCTTTTCCATCTTACAATCAGGTTGTTAATGCCCTGACTAAAAAATCACTTGGCTTTGAAGCAAAGAAACATGTCGATCTTCTCTTTAATACCTTCCACATTTGCATACGTTTTCCCATTAACATGTTGTTGCAGCGAACGAAAAAGATGGTAATCTGATGGTGGCATATCTGGAGAATATGGTTGGTGGGGGAGAACTTCTCTACCCAACTCCATAATCTTGTGTTGCGTCAAACGTGCCACATGTGGAAGTCCACTATCGTGGAGAAAAAGAACACCTTTCCGATTGACGAGTGAAGGGCGTTTCTGATGAAGGGCTTGATTTAACCATTCCAGTTGCTGACTACAGATCTCTGAATTGACAGTTCGCTGTGGATTAAGGAGTTCGAAATTAATTACTCCTTTGATGTCCTACCAAATGCAAAGCATCACTTTCTGTGGATGGAGTCCAGGTCTTGAGGTCGAATGTGGTTTTTGTCTAGGACTGAGCCA
>NW_013668068.1:45160-47610 GCF_000517525.1 Limulus polyphemus
AATTCTATTCAAAAATGGTTCACGCGCATTACGCACCAAAAGCAACGTTCACACGTTGGAAACGATTATCATTTGGAGAGTTCGTGAGGTACCCAAACACCTTTTTAAAAGAATTTTCCCCATATTCCTTTGATGTTTACGTATTGTTTCATGAGAGACATGCAATTTCAGGGCCATTTTACGAGTGTGTTGCCTTCGGTTGGACTCAACAAGCGTATTCAGAGCATAAATATCAATTCCAACATGTCAGCCACTGCCATCACAGTTTTTAAAGCTAAAGTCACCTGAACGAACGTTCAAAACATTTCCATAAACTTCTTTGATATTTTGTGTGGCTACAGAGGCGTTGTTTCCCTTCTTGTATTCAAACAGCATTACCTTACCGAATGAGTGTCTCGTCGTGTGCCATCACTATAAGGGATTAAAGCATACTAAACTTTACACATTATATAGGCTACACTAACGTGACGTTAAGGCGGTTGGTTTAACTATTATACTTGATGTTTTTTAGGGGGTGCTTAATGAAAGTGTTCCAAAACGCAACGTTTATTTCTTGACGACCTAATATTTCAAATTTTGAACAGTTATTACAGTAATTAAAACGTATACCAGTTGGCTCTCATTATGGAATATTTTATGGTATGCTCTCATAGTTTGAGAATTACTTTGCATGACAGCTCATATAGTTTATGTAACAATTACTTTAAACCATACGCTCACATACCTTGTATAAAAATTGCTTTACACAGTATGCTTATAAAGTCTGAGTGAGAATTTCTTTACATGATATCCTCACACATTTTGCGTAAGTTATTTCAGACGGCATACTCACATAGACGATGCGAGAATTATTTTTACAAGGTAGCTCATATAGTTTGTGTAAAATGAACTAGTTAACCTAGTCTGTATAACAAGTACTTTATACGGTATGTTCACATAGTCTATATGAAAATGACTTTTCACGGTACGTTCACATACTCTGCGTACGAATTATTTACATGGTAGCTCACATAATCTGTGTAAGAATTACATTACGTGGTACCTAACATGGTCTTAGTAAGAATTGCTTTACATGATATGCTCAAATAGTGTAGAAAATAATTATTTTACAGGGTATGCTTATAAAGTCTGATTAAAAATGACTTTATATGATATAATCACATAGTTTATGTAAGTATACAGTCTGAAAATTACTTCGCACGACGGCTCATATAATTTGTGTAGAAATCACTTACAATAAAATCAACAAAGTCTGTGAAATAATTACTTTACATGGTATCATCACATAGTCTGAGTAAGAGTGACTTGACATGTTATGCTCACATAGTCTGAGAACTACTTTACGCGGAAGTACATATATTTATTGTAAGAATTACTTTACACGGTAGCTAATATAGCCTATATGGGTGTTACTTTGTCTAAGAAATACTCTGTCTAAGAAATACTTTAAACAGTGTGCTAACATAGTATGGGCAAGAATTACTTTATAGGGTATAATCTGAGAATTTCTTTAATATGTAGCTCACATCGTTTGTGTAAAAATTGCTTTAAACGGTAGGTAATATAATGTGAGAGAAAAATATTTTACACGATAGCACATTTAATCCGTGTAAGAATTAATTTACACGGTAGCTCACATAACTTGTCTAAAATTACCATACACGTTACGTAACATGGTCTATGTAGGAATTACTTTACATGGTATGGTTACAAAGTCTATGTAGGTTTTATTTTACATGGTAGCTTGTTTAATCTGAGAAAGAATTACTTCATACAGTACCCGACATAATCTGCGTAATAATTTATTTGCAAGGGATGCTCGCACAATCTGTGTGAAAATTACGTTACACCGTATGTTTACATAGTCTCTATAGAGATTACTTTATACGGTATGCTCATATAGTTTGCATAGGAATTACTTTACATGGCAGCTTGCTTAGTCTGTGTAAGAACTACTCTACCCAGTCTGCGTATGAATTTCTTTACACGTTATGCTCCCATAGTGAGAGTGAGAATTACGTTGCACGATATGCTCACAGAACCTGGGAAAGAATTACTTTACACACTAAGCTAACACAGTCTGAGAATTATTTTAACTGGTAACTCACTTAATCTGCGTAAAAATTACTTTACACGGTATGCTCAACTAGTCTGTGAAAGAAATATTTTACACGGTATGCTCAGATAGTCTGAGTAAGAATTACTATATACGGTATGCTTCCATAATATATGTAAGAATTAATTTACACTGTAAGCTCACAGAGTCCGTGTAAGAATAATTTTACATGCTATACTCACATAGCCTGTGTAAAAATTACTTTCACAGTGTGCTTACATGGTCTGAAAAAAAGAACTACTTTTACACGGTAGGCTAGTTAACCTTTGTGGGAATTATAATAATGGCTGGAGACGGCTTAAATGGGTAATGAAGAAAAACTTTAATATAAGTT
>NW_013668068.1:48043-61143 GCF_000517525.1 Limulus polyphemus
CTCAGATAGTCTGAGTAAGAATTACTATATACGGTATGCTTCCATAATATATGTAAGAATTAATTTACACTGTAAGCTCACAGAGTCCGTGTAAGAATAATTTTACATGCTATACTCACATAGCCTGTGTAAAAATTACTTTCACAGTGTGCTTACATGGTCTGAAAAAAAGAACTACTTTTACACGGTATGCTCACATATTTTGCATAATAATTTGGATTGTTTAACGGCTTTACGAATCTTGGTTGTGATTATGTTGTTTATGAAAGGAATGTTCATTGTGGACATTTTTGTGCATTTTTTGGGGGGGGGGGGTTGTTGCTGCTGTAATGTTTTTTTTGTGATTTGAAAATATTTTCGATGTTATATTCGGGGTATCCGTTTCGTAATAGTAGTGTTTTAAAACCATTTTGTGCTGTTTGAATGGCATTCGTCGTGGAGCAGTTTCGATTCATTCTCTTTAATTCTCCTGTTATTGTTCCCCTTTTGACTCGTTCTGGGTGGTGTGATTTGTAATGGAGAAATATTGGCTTCTTGCATTCTTTGTTATGTATGGAGCTCCGTATTTATCTGTTTGGGATTTTTAGGGTTACGTCTAAGAATGTTAAGTATCGTTCTGCGTTAGATAGTGTTAGTGTGAACTTGACTGATGGGTGGAAGTTGTTTAGGAAATAGTAGAGCTGCTGTAGTCTTTCTTTTCCATGATTCCATATACCAAATATGTCATCGATGTATCTGTACCACGCTTCTGGTACTAAACCTGTATATATTTTTTTCTATATATGTCAAGGGCTTTGGTTTCTAGCGTATGCACGAATATTATTTCAAATGTGACTGCTGCTCTGTTGCCCATTGCTACTCCTTTCTTTTGTTTGTACAAGGTGTCACCAAATTTAAAATAATTGTTGTATAGGACAAAACTGAGCATTGAAGATCTATAGGTATGGATGGGTACAAGGCGATTACTTCCAAGGAAAATAAAATGGAGTCAGTGCATATTTTTTGTGTAGAAGAGTGTATCTTTTCTAAGAGGTCTTTAGTATTGGTTAAGTATTGACTAAGAATTACTTTACACGGTAGCTTACATTGTGTGTGCTCATACTGCTTAAGAATTACTTTACACGGTAGCTTACATTGTGTGTGCTCATACTGCTTAAGAATTACTTTACATGGTAGCTCTGTTAATCTGTGTAAGAAGAAACTTGCACTATATGCTGACATAGTAAGTGTGATAATTTATTTACACAGTAGCTCAATTAATTTAAGAAATATTTAAGAATGTAGTTCACACAGTCTTTGTAACAGTTAATTTATACTGCAAGCTCTCATATTCTACATAAGAATTACTTTATACAGTATTATCACATAGTCTGTGTGAGAATTACTTACGCTGTACATAACATAGTCTTTGTAAGAAATGATTCATACAGTATGCTCATGTAGTCTGAGCAAGTATTCCTTTACACAGTATAACACATAGTTTGTGTAAGAAATTCTTTATACGGTATGCTTACATTGTCTGTGTTAGAATAATTTGCATGGTGTGCTCATATTGTATTTTAAAGAATTACTTTACGCAGCAGCTCACTTAGTCTGTGTCACAATCATTTTAAACAGTGTAAGAATTGCTTTACACGGTCTGCAAAATAGTTTGTTTAAAACTAATTACTTTCACCGTATGCTCACATAGTCTGTGCAAAAATTACTTTGAATAGTACGCTGACATAGTTTATGTAAGAATAATTTGCTTACATAGTCTGTGAAGGAATTACTTTACCTGGTATACTCACCTACTGTGAGAATTAATTTACACGGTTACCCATATAGTTTGTGTAAAAATTACTTTAAACTGTAGCTGAGATAGTTTGTGTAAGTATTATTTTTACGGTATCCCTACATGGTATTTGTAAGAATTACTTTACACGATGTGATTATATACTCTCTACAAGAATTACTTTACACAATGTGATTATGTATTCTGTACAAAAATTACTTTACACAGTATGCTCACATAGTTTGTATTAGAATAATTTACATTTTATTTTCACATAGTCTAGGTAAGATTTGCCTTCATATTCTATATCAAGTACATTGTTTTTAGTACAGTACTGTCCTATCGCCCTGTTCCTGTCACTAAACCGTCTGTTTTTGCTTTTTGTACTTATTAGGGGAATTTAAAGCACAGATCTGGGCCTCCAGGTGCAGGAGAGTATTCCAGCGTACGTGAGAAGACTCTAGCGAAATCTTGAAAAGGGTTAGGAAAGCCGTCCGCCTACATCTGAGAGCTGATGTTTATGCCTTAACAAAGAGGATTTCTCAAAAAATGGAACATGGAAAACTCCTCTATCTTTCAAAATCTTGGCGATGACCTCGACCTCAACTTTTAACACCAGTGGCCGCTCTAGCTACAAATCCATGTCATCTTGGAAGTTCGGACGGGAGAGAAGGACTGCGGCGGGCCAACTCCACTTCTGGAGACTAATAGTGTGATGCAATGTTCTTTTAGTGTTGTGCGTGATTACGAACTCGGGTTCTGTGCCTTTCTTTGCATATGGACCGAAAGTAACACGGTGGCTTTATCCAGCGCTAACAATCATGCATTCAATCTACGTGTTTGTGTTAAGTGTTTTCCTCTTTTCAGTTTATTCCAGTTCCTCTTGTTAGCCAGGGAGAACGAGCATTTAAACAACACCAGCCTCATCAAACCGGGTAAGTCCTCTTATTTTGACAATAATGGCCAAGTGGTGCGTCTCTGCAAGTTCAGCTCACGAGGTGTAACGAGCAGTGAGAGTCGCGAGGCCCATAGCTTAAGATCTTTACAATTAAAAGGAAAACGATACTTAAGATAACAACATTGTTTATTGATAACAAATTCCATCTTCAGTATCTAAAGTAAAATAAAAGAATTGGATCATTCCCAAGTAAATAACTAAAAAACATTGCTGCAATAATGATAATTTAATCAAAACTAAAAAATATAGAAAGTGAAGGAGTAACAAACCAAAATACTGTTGGTAGTCTGGGTGGATTTGTGTTTCTTAGCTAGAAAGGGATAAAGCTGTCAAATTGTGTTAGGAGTCCAGTAAACGTCTTTTTTCTGTATGTTGATGTACCAAATCCAATAGTGTTACGGTTAATGAGGATGTCTAAAGAAAGGTAAATTATTATTATTTTTCAACCTCACATTTTTGGCAGGATGTTGTGAGTTCAGGTATTCTAAAATTTTGAGCAGTGATCCTTCTTGTGAAAAATAATGAAAGTGTCGTCTACATATCTTCTGTAAAGGATAGGTTTGAAGTCAGCGGGGCAGGTGTCGAGTCATTTTTGTTAAACTAAACTAAACTAACTGGCAGGTATTTCGATCAAGTTAATTATTAAAATAATTAATTAATCATCTGGGTGTTCAAAGATTAATCAATCCTCCTTCGCCGAGCTCGTGGATTATGAAGCGTTATGAACTTGGTATGAGGAAGTAGAAAGGGATTAAGTGAATAATAAAAATGGGTCTGAGACACTGATCAATTCAATAATATAAAATAAATGGACGATTAAGGACTTAAGTTCCTTCAGGGCTTGGGGATCTAAAAATCCTATGTCCATCGCTACCCCATCTATTTGTTCAAAGAAGGTGTTGTTGAATAGGATACGTGAATTGTTGGTTGTAAGAGCCAAAATTGTCTTAATTTGAGGTTCAGTAAACCCATTCAGCGAAATATTATTGCGTAAAATTTCACATATACAAATATCAATGGTTTCATTTAGAAGTGTTTTTGTAAAGTGGGAGGTAATATCAGCCAAAAAAGTGGTTTTTGGAGTGAGGTAGTTGATTTAATTCACGTGCAAACTGGAAATAATGGAGGATAGTGAATTCTCTGGTAGTGAGTAGCTGTCGTATAGGTACCAGGAATTTCACAAATTTGTAAGTATGCGTGCCTAAGGCTGAACGAATTGGTCGGATGGGGGTGCCTGTTTTGTCAATTTTAGGAAGACTATATAAAATACCAGGGCGGAAGCCTGTCGAATACAATGAAGCACCAACATTTTCGGATATGATATTTTTGTTTTTAAATTCTCTCAGGTATCTTTGGATCTTTTCTTCACGTTGGATAGTAAGCGATAAACGGTCGTTGTTAAGGATTTTAAATTTGGTAGAGTCGTCAAGAATAACTCGCATTTTACCCAAGTTGTCATTTTTGTTAATAACTTGCACACTTCGTTTATATTGCACATTTTTTAATATGTACATAATTTTTGTTTGTTACTCCTTCACTTTCTATATGTTTTAGTTTTCATTAAATTATCGTTTTTGCAGCAATGAATTTTAATTATATACTTAGGAATGATGTAATTCTTTTATTATATTTCAGATATTAATGATGTAAGCTGTAGAATTCCGAAACGTTTATCTGTGTCTCCTTCTGTTATAAATAATCAGTTTTGTTTATCTTAAGATCCTTAGTTTTAAAAAGTCAAGTGGTGCGTCCCAGCAAGTTGTCCTCGTGAGGTTCAGCAAGCTTAGAGGCTCACGAGGCTAAAAGTCTGAGGTTGCTACCCCAGCTTTTCACTCCGAGAAGCGAAACTCACGGGGTCCTTCTTTTTAAAGTAGATATATATTATACCTGCTTATGTATTGGGTGTGACTCACTTTCGTAGGTGAAAGAGAGCCATACAAAATGTATACATTTTGTTGTTACTTCCCTTACAAGTCTTAATGTCATTTCTCACGGGCAGAGATATACGGAAGAACCATCCGAAGCAGCTTAGTTGAGATGGGAATGAGGCGTCTCTTAACCTCACTCCAGCTCACCTCAAACTAAGCATAAAATAAACATTTGTGTGATACTATTTCTAGCTTAAAATAGTTTTAAAAACAAGTTCGACTCAGTAATGTAAATTTTAGTGCATGTTTTCCGACAAAAACAAGAATTAGTTCACACAGGATACTCACATAGTCTGTGTATGAATAACAAATACATTATACGGTATGCTTGTATAGTTTGTGTGACAATTACTTTACACGGTAGCTTCCTTAATCTGTATAAGAATTAATTTGTATTGTCACATAGTACGTGTGAGAATTTCTTTACACGGTACCTCACATAATCTATGTAAGAATTACTTTACACGGTATACTCACATATTCTGTGTATGAATTACTTTACACGACATACTCACATATTCTGTGTATGAATTACTTTACACGGAATGCTCAGCTAACCTGTGCAAGAATTACATAACACGGTAAGCTCACATATTATGCATAAGAATTACATTTTACTGTTTGTACACATAATAAAGGTAAGAATTACTTTACTGGGAAGCCACACAGTCTGTGCAAGAATTACTTTATACAGTATGCTCATAGAATCTATATAAGGATCACTTTACAAGGTAGCTCATGTGGGAGAATTACTTAATACGGTATAATGACATAGCCTGTGCAAGAATTATTGTACACTGCATTACATAACAGGATAAACTCCAATATTACTGTTTGCTCACATGGCAAGTTTAATAATTATTTTACTCATTATGTTCACATAGACGCTGTAGAAATTACTTTACTAAGAAGTATCACATAGTCTGTGCAAGACTTTATATACACGGTATGATCATATAGTATGTGTAAGAATATCATTACACTATATATTGCCTGTGTAATTATTATTTTGCACAGTTGCTCATAATGAGCATAATCGGCATAAAAGGAATTTACAAATTATGCTTATATTGTCTATGTAAGTATTAGTTTAGGCTGTATGCTCATATAGTCTGCGTACAAGTTACTTTAGAAGGTAGGTCACTTAATCTGTGTGAGAATTACTTTACATGGCGTGCTGTGTAACAATTTCTCTATACCTTGTGCTCATATAGTCAGTATAAGAAATGTGAACATTGTATGTTCACATAGTCTGTGTGAGAACTACTTTACAAGATTATTTCATATATTCTGTGCAATAATTACTTTACATGGCATGCTCATAGAGACTGTGCAAGGACTACTTTATACGATATGTTCAAATAATCCATGCAAAACTTAAATAACACGATAAGCTCACATATTCTGTGTAAGAATTATCTTCTACTGTTTGCTCACATAGTAAGTGTAAGGATTACTTTACACAATATGCTCAAATAGTTTTTGCAAAAATCAGTTTACATGATACGCTCACTTCGTGTAAGTGTTACTTTATACAGTATTCTCTCATAGTCTGTATAGCAATTACTTTACAAGGTAGGCTCAGTTAGTCTGTTTAAAAATTAACTTACGCAATTTTCTTACCTAGTATGGATTAGAATTACTTTGCACGAAAGGCTTACACAGTCTTATCAAGAAACACCTTGCATTGTACGCTGACATAGTCTGTGAAAGAAATACGTTATACTGCAGCTAACACAGTAGGTTATTTACTGGATTATTTGCAGTAGGTGTCTGTGACTTGTTGACGATACATGTCAACAATAAACGAACAGCACACAATCCACTTGTTTTTAAATAATGTATTCAAAATAAATCAAACGAATGTACAAAAAATCGTTACACTATTGGTTATCGCAGTTGTATCCAGAGCTTTAAATAATTGTCTTATTTTCACCAAAGTCCACACAGGCAGGTTCAATTACTTTAGAACACTCTTGACAAGACAAATTGTTCTTCTTTATTTCTGTTGTTACAATACCACAGTGAAACTCACTTTAGATACTGTATAAGAATTACTTCACATGGTACCTTACGTTGCTGAATTACTTTACACAGTTTGCTTATATGGTCTGTGTAAGAATTACTTTACACGATATGTTTACGTAGTCTATGCAAGAAATATATAGCACTGTAAGCTCATATGATCTGTGTAAAAATTAGTTTTCAGTGTCTTCTCACAAAGTATGTTTAAGAATTACTTTACATAGTATGCTCACACGGACTGTGTAAGAATTATTTTACAAGGTAGCTAACACAGTCTCTGTAAGCATTTCTTAACACTGCAACTCACTTAATCTGTATAAGAATTATTTACACGGTACTTAACATAGTATGTTAAACAATTACTTTAGTGGTATTCTCACATAATCTTAGTAAGAATAATTTTAAATGGTATGATCTTGTAATCTGTGTGAGAATTTCCTTACACAGTATGCTTACATAATCTGGGTACAAATTGTTTTGCACGATATGTTCAAACAGTCTGTGTACGAATTAATTTTCACTCTTTGCTCATATAGTAAGTATAAGAATTACTTTACACAGTATGCTCACGTAGCTTTTACAAGTATCACTTTACAGGATATGCTTTCTGGTCTGTTTAAGAATGACTTTGTATAGTATTATCACCTAGTCTAGGTAAGAATTATTTTACACGGAAGGCTCACACAGTTTTACCAAGAGTTACCTTTCACGGTATGCTCACATAGCCTGTGCAAGAAATACTTTACACTGTAGCTACCACAGTCTGTGTGAGAATTACTTTATACGGTTACATATATATATATATATATTTTTTTTTTACAAAAAAGGTAAAAGCAAATATTTTACTGAACTCAAGGTAAATCCTCTTAAGTAAAGCATAAATTAAACCAACCCTTGTCAGTTCACCTTGATAAATCGTTTAAAGGTTTTGTTGGTTGACAGAACATACACGTTGTCTAATGCGAATTTTTCCTCATAGAAATAAACAAATTTAGCTCAAAATATCAGTTTTATCATTGGTGGCAATTCAAAATTAGGCGAAATCCCGTTGGTTAAGTCATTTAATAATGACAACTCACCTAGAACTTTCTCTAATAAATGAAGGATGACTTAATTTCTTTTAGAATAGTTTGCTCAACAAATGGTTGTAAAGTTTGATACTAAAATTTAATGTCTAAGAACCGTGAAAACTTTGCCATTTCTTAATTGTAATAAAATACCTTATTAAAACAGACAAAAAAACAGCAGCCCATGTGATTTCTTGTAGCAGATATGCGTACTATGCAAATTTTCTAAAATTTTGAATGCTTAGTCACAATAGCTTGCATAAAATTTTAATCTTCAATATTTTCCGATTTTGGCTGCAAACTTTGATCTCATATTTTTCGGTCAAGTATTGTTTTTTTTTTTGCTGTACTGGTTTTCATTGGATATGACCCTTTTTTGTTGTACATTAGGTAAAAATAACCACAAAGGACATAAATTAAATACTCAGATATGGTTTGGAGTAATTAACATCAGGCACCTATTAAATCTAGAGACATTTTATTGCATGTGGGTTTCTTCAAACTTCAATAATTTTAAGTTCATATCTTTCAGTTGCTTTATTTTTGTCCTCACCTTTTTCAGCCAAATTATTTTTTAATAGATATCATGTTCCTTGTATAGTTTTATATAGTAGATAAAGTGATATTGTAAAATATGCTAGTTATGTGCCAAAAATGAAGGCAATCACGAACCGGGAAACGTTTTTATTAGTTTGAAGTCTGATGCAAAGTAGTACGCAAAAATCGTGTGAACATTTTTACAAGATGGTGGTTTTGGGCTCATAACCTCCGTATTTCGCGTCCGATCTTTATAAAATTGAAAACGGCCCACTGCCGAGAACACCCTAATGTGTGGTAGAAATTTGAGCGCGATCGTCTTAGCAATTTTTTTCCACGCGAGCGCAAAAATGTACACGATTTTAGTATAATTTTTGCTTAATTTTGATTTTTGCTCATATATCTCCAAGAATATTAGAGTTACTACTTCCAAATTTGCTATCACGCTAGGGAAACATATATGCCAGCCATGTACCAAATGTGACAGAAATCAATTAAAGGAAAGTTTTTTTTTATCACTGGTGCGAAGAGAAGAATATTAGTAATTTCAGGCTAATTTCAGTGAAACGATAAGGTTTAAAGCAATTTCTTTGAAATTAGGTCTGTAAAGTAAGGAGATCTGGGAGACAGAACTACTACACAAAAAATGAGAGAGTATTGATTAACAGGGGTGATAATACATATGGTTGAAAACCCCAAAGATTTCATTCTTGTTAATAACACACTGGGTGTCATGCGGTTTATTTTATTTTTTTTATTTTTGGCCGCACGACGCTCTACCGTGTGTTTTGATTTACTTAAATATACACATGACATATAAAAACAAGTTGTGGAGATTCACTTGATATCAATAATATATAATTAGAATTTTTTAGAAAACTATATGCATACCTCATCAATGATTGTGGAAGTATAGAAAGAGTTATCATATTCCCACGAAGCACAAGCGGTCGTTGAATTTTCTTCCTTCATGTGTGAAGTAAAGTTTTTATACACAAGGCAGGAACTATAGATGCCACTGTCATTCTTTGATTGCACACGAGGTATTGCCAAGTCTTTCCATTGGTCAGTAGATATATTGGAATACGTTGTAGGACGCTGGCACCAGTGGTCAATGTTTGGTGCTAAAAACAACATTGCCAACACGTGCCAACAATGTGCCATAAGGGAGATGAAAGCAATAAAGAAAATCCTCCTCTGCCATGACCCAAAATATCCTATTACATCGAATAATTCCTTAGTATCTTCTTGTCTCATATAATTTTCATCAGTCTTCATGTTTCTGAAAATATGAACTAACTGTTAGAGTAATATCAGAATATTGTATTTTATATTTAGCTTTTATGTTAGAAAAAAATAATCAATAATATTATGACAAGAATGACTCGCTAAGAAAACATTATAGAATTTTATATAAAATGGATGATTTTCGTTCCTGGCGTACTTTATTGTGTATTATCTTAAATATTGTTATTAAATTATGTTTGAGCAATGAAATAAGAACAAATATTATAATATTTTAAACTTTTCTTTTCACATTAATAATAATCACCAGAATCATCATTTTTGTGCAGTTCTTCAAACGAACATGAAAGTAATGGTTTATAAATGTAGAAGAGGTTATTAATTATTGTTATATAATACTGGTCAATATCTTTCCGTTTGGCAATATGCCAACTTTACTAAAAACTACCTCTTCAACAATTTAATCATTATAAATGTTTATAGTTGTAACAATTTATAAATATCAATGTTTTAGAGTTTTCTCGTTATTGACACATATATGTTGTCCGTCAACACTAACTTTCCACTGACTGTTGGTCTTATCCACTTAGTACTAGTTTAATTTCGGAGTGAAAGTATATTTCCTTTAAGATATATAATATTTGACGATTTATGAAACTTTTACACCAGTAGAAACAAATAATTATTGATAACTTTTCACAAAGTCTAAATGAGATTTTCAAAATACTCGTTTTACACATTCAGTTGTTTCATTTTTGTTATTCTTTATTAGAACATTAAAGCATTTAACCTGTTAACATAGAATTTAACACATGAATATTTGGGTGATTTGTTTAATATTGGGAATGTATAATAAGAACATCAAAATATAATTGTGTGATGAATTATATATCTTCATTTTATGAATTTAAAGAAGTTATTAAAGCAGTTACTTCACTACAACTGTTAATGCTGAATATGTCATCGAAACAAGAGCGCCAAATGTTTGGAACATTGCGATAAATGGGCAGCCAAAAGTCTCCTATGTTATTCAGGCATAGACGTCTCTAATTTTGAATTGTGCAACAGGAGGAAGTAACCAGACGAATAGAGGGATTGTAGAGAAACAGTTAAAGTATTTGAGTTTAACATTTTTAAAAGTTTTATTTTCAGGAGATACTACTACTATTTCACACATTAACAGAGTAGTCTAATGAGAGCGCGAGATTTTTTTTTCTATGTTTGTAAAATTCAATTCCTATTGAAAATCAGCAATAAAAAAATCTAAGGAAAAATAATTTAATTATGATCGTTAGAAATAATTAGTTATCATTCATAAAATTATTGAATAAATGTACTGGAATGTTGTCAGAAGCAAAATTGGCTTGTTTTGAAACATATTGGATTGCTACTTTAAATGCCGTTCATCTTTATGAAATAAAAAACTAAGTTGTATATTATCACCCTTACTTCCCTCATATATGGTTTATTTTTGTCCACACCTTTTTCAGACAAGTTGTATTTCAATAGATATTATGTTCGTTGTATAGTTTTATATAGTGATATTATAAAATTTGCCAGAAACGAGGCAATCACGTTTTTTTGAGTTTGTAGTCTGATGCAAAGTAGTACGCAAAAATTGTGTGAACATTTTACACGATGGTGATTTTGGGCTCATAACTTCCGTATTTCGCGTCCAATTTTTATATTAAAAAAAAAATATTCCACTGTTGAGAATACCTTAATGTGTGGACGAAATATCAGTGCGATCGAGTTAGCCACTTTGTCTCCAGGTGAGCGCAAACATTTTAGAGATGTTAGCGTAATTTTTGCCCATACCTCCGAGAATACTTGAGCTACTAGAACCAAATTTGCTGTCAAGCTTGGTGAAGCTAGGTATCAAAATTTAAAGATATAAATTAAGGGAAAGTTTGAGTTGTTTTTTATCACTGGTGCGATTTTTTTGTAATTAAGCACAAAGCTACACAACGGGCTATCTGTGTTCTACCCACCACGGATATTAAAACCCGGTTTCTAGCGTTGTAAGTCCGAAGACATACTGCTGTGCCACAGGGGGCACACTGGTGCGAAGAAGAAGAAAAAGAAGAATTTCAGGCAAAGTTTGGTCTGCTTTAAAACGATAAATGTTAAAGCAAGTTTTTTGAAATTTGGTATGTAAGGTAAATAACCTGTGAGATCTATCATACAAAAAAATGGGAGGGTCAGTTTAATGGGGGCGATTATACGTATGGTCGAAAAACCGAAAGTTTTCATTCCTGCTAATAACACACTGGGTTTCATGCGGTTTTTTTTTTTGCCCGCACGACACACTGCTGTGTGTCTCGATAGCAAGCATCCTATCTGAAGGTAACAATTTCTCATTTTCTAATAATGAACATCCGAAACAAACACTTCATCTTTAACTAGACGTGAGCTCTCTCAAAGTGAAAAACAACAACAAAAAACATGAAAATAATAATAAGGACCTCATAATTCCTACAAGTAATAATCAACTCACTCCTAATGTTTTCAACATAATTAATCTTTCAAACACAGATCTTTAAGATGCAGTCTCCTTTGTAGAGGTCTCAGCTTCTGTCCAACCAATAACTTTGTTAATGAACCTGAACTTCTTTCTGACCTATATATTTTCTCTCAGAAACTCAGTCTCTGCGAGTTTTTGACAACAAATTTTAACTTTTTTACCACCACCTCTTTGACTTGCTGTAAAACGATACGTGTTAAAGCGATTCTTTTGAAATTTTGCTATGTAAAAGTAAGGAGACCATACTGCAACTGAATGATCAAAAAATTTTCCTGAAGTTCCTGTTGTTTCCTTTCAGAAAAGTAGAATTTTTAAAGATATTCTTGTTTATGCAAAAATGGATTACAACCTACCACAGAATGGGTGTCATCTCTGTAATAAAGTTCGTGGTCTCACCTGCAAGTTCACAAAAACTACCGACATGCAACACTATTTATCTCATACAGTGTAAATTACCAGAATTTAGGACAAATACAAAAGGTTACAATAACCGCATATCTTCTTTTAACACCAAAAAAATCTTCCCCACCACTTCAACTAATTCGGTCATTCTGTTAATGATGTGATTTTCATAGGTCTCGAAAGAGGTTTCAAAACTAAAGCTGATAGAGAAATGAGAAAACCTAATGGATGGCTACCCCAAATACAGTTTATCTTTTTGGAATAAACCTGAATCTTGGAATCAGTGATCTTCGACTCTTCATTGGTTCTGACTGTGAAACATCTTTTTCTTTTCCATATTTGTTGTAAGTTTTTATTTGTTATTTTTACGCCTAATCTTTCTTAATACTCATTACTTGTTTATAATAATTTTCCATGTTTTTAGTTCTTTCTACTTTACGCTTTTTTGCTGATCTTTTTTCATGTCATGTCTTTGTGTTATTATATATATATATGTATATATCCATTATACTTTCCATACTTTAAACCTTTCTAGCCTCTCTTTTTTTTTTTTTTGCCAAGTTTCTCGTTTCCAGGTTTTTCCTGTCATATTGCATACAGAAATTAACTATGTCTGTAGCATTTCTTTCAAAGCTAATCA
>NW_013668068.1:61529-69959 GCF_000517525.1 Limulus polyphemus
TGGAGAAAGGTCTACCTTTCGAAAGCACTCTTGTTGGGAGATTTCTTATTTTTGTTTAAAATAACTGAAAATACGATGTTATATTGATGCTCATTCTGCTCTGGTTTAAGTTTGTCATTCAATAATCTGTATTTGAAACGTAAGCTTTTTACCTCGCGTCCTCTAGCGAGAATGTTAAACGTACTATGTTGCATCGCTACATCAAAGTCACCTAGCTAGTATATTAGACTTATTATTTGCATGTTATTTTATGTTTCTCTCCATCTTGTGGTTGAATTTATATATCTGGATGCTCATTCTGCTCTGGTTTAAGTTTGTCATTCAATAATCTGTATTTGAAACGTAAGCTTTTTACCTCGCGTCCTCTAGCGAGAATGTTAAACGTACTATGTTGCATCGCTACATCAAAGTCACCTAGCTAGTATATTAGACTTATTATTTGCATGTTATTTTATGTTTCTCTCCATCTTGTGGTTGAATTTATATATCTGGAAATGAACTAGGACTTTTAAGTTGATATACCATCTTAAATGTTTTAAAGTATGAAATTTTATCTTTACTCCTAAGAACAGTATATTGTATTTTCAGGTTTGAAAACTACCTTTAAATCAGCTTGTGGATACGTTTTACGAAAACATCTATATAATTGATTCTTCACATCCAATAAAGGATTGCTTGTATATGACAAAATTATACTTATTGTTTGTTTTGGAACATTAATTGTAGTTGTTTAACATTGTTGACTTTATCCAGATAGGTAGAAATTATATTGTCTATCATAGTATTTGAAAAACCATTTTTATTAAAAAATATTTTCATATCATTCAGTCTTTATAAAAATATTCATACATGCTAACTATTTTATAAGCACGATGAACTATTTTAACAAATTTGTCCTATACAAATCTGGAATTCAATTATTTAAATTATAATATAAGCTCGTAAGTTATCAGAGTTTTATGTATATGTGGGCTGAGAATTCTCCTACAGTAGGTGTCTGTGACTTGTTGACGATAAATTTGAACAATAAACGGATAGCACACACTCCACTCTTTAAAATAATATATTTAAAATAAGTTAAACATATGTACAAAAATTCCTTAAACTACGGATGGTACGGTTGTATCTCAGACTCTAAATAGTTCTCTTTATTTGTCAAAAGTCTCCTGATTCAATTACTTTAGAATCCAATTCTAAAGAAGATTTATTTTTCTCTACTTTTATCACAATAGTATCAGTGAATAATTCACTTACGCTACCCCGTGGGTAACCACAGTCGTATTCTGAATTTCAAACTACTGTCCTATTTTCGTCAAAGTCCACAAAGACAGGTTCAATTACTTTAGAACACCCTTTGACAACACAAATTATACTCATTATCTCTATTAAACTGTGAAACTCACTTTAAAATATCGCCTGTTAAAGATAATCACCCACACCCAGCTAACTTTGTATATAGCTTTGTATATCAAACATAAGTGTTTTCTTATATATAATATATATATATATATGTATACTTCACACTCACATCTTCTGTGTACCATGAAAAGCAAGTCGAAGTTCTACAGCAAATCTTATACTTTTTATGTTGACTATTGTTAAAACTGATTTAGATATTGAGATTCGCTAAAGATGATAAAATACCATCAACATACTTACGATAATATATCGGTTTAAAGCTCAATGGTAATTTTCCAACCATTGTTTTAATAATAGCAAATAAACTAATTGGTAAGTTATGGCGCTAATCTTGATCCAATTGCAATTCCACCAGTTTGATAATAAATGTTATTATTAAAACGAAAATGAAATATCTTGATGTCAGGCTCTAATATTTCTGAAAACATACTTTAGAAATAGTACATCTTCATTTTGATATAATTAACAACTGTTAGTGTTAAAGTATCTTCCAATGAGATATTAGTGTACAAAGAATGTACATCAAAACTTGCAAAGTACACTTGCTTGTCAAACTGTAAATTTGTTACTTCATTAAAAGATTCAGAATGTGTTTGGTCGTATATTCATTATATGTATAGCGTTCAAAAATCTTTACTAAAATCAGCTAATTCGTGGTTATACATACCTATCTATACGAGAAACTATCGGTCTACCCCGATATTCTTTATGTGTTTTTTAAAAAATCATATAAGATACCTGAATGACCCTAATGATATTATCTTTAAATGTTCTTCTTGTGCAATTACATTAACTTTTTGTAATTGTAATAGGTAATTTGTCATTTTGATTTTCTAATCTTTGTAAGGTGTTTTTTAATTCAATGAACTTGGTGTTATCACTTAAAATATTATTACTTGTAGAAATATATGTTTTATTCATAAGAACTATTCTTCTTTATTAAGATAATATGATCTACACTCAAAACTGTAACCGTTTAACAATGATAGAACTAATCCATTTCTATGAATTCGAGGACTATTAAATTTTACTTTCGTCTCATATTTTTTGTTTTGAATCTTTTTGTAGTAAATCCTCAAATGACAATAGACTATCCTCAAAGTAAAAATCGGAGTTGGAATTGCAAATTTAAACCACGAGCTAAGACCTTTTCTATTTCATTTAAAATATAATCCGAAAATTAAATATCACATTATCAGAATATTTAAGAAAAATATTATCTGTCTGAACTTTCGTTATAAAATCCTATCTTATTTGGAATAACTGAAACGATTCTTCTCTTATGATGGGTGAAACTACAACAGAAGAGCGAATGTCCCTTGGTTTGTGGTTATGATACTGTTACAAGTTACAATGCTTCTCAGCATTAATATATTCTCTAAAAGTATCAGCTGGCACTTTTTTATATCGGTTTACATTACTAACTCTCTGACAATTAATGGTCAAGACTTTCAGACCATTTAACCTGAGATTCGTGACAATCACTGAAAACCGTATAGAGTAATAATCGATTAATTAGGAACTGATTATTACTAAAGTTCTTATTATTCATTTTAAATCCTCGTCACATAAGATATTGAATTACGTGCACCTGTTCATTGTTAAATACAAAAAACTACTCACCAAGAATGATAAATAAGTTAAAATGGTTATTTAGGGCCAAAAAAGTTGTCTGAGTTCACTACTAAATGATTCTCAAAGTAAAAGAAAAATTACGGAACTTTCGATTGGTACTATTGATCGGTATATGTTTAGTGAAAAAAGGAAGAGACTAAAATAGTAACAAGATAAAAATATTCAGTACAAAAAGCTTTCCAAATTTAAGAGTGATTTAATATGTAAATTCTGTACTATGCACGATTTTCTAAAATAAATATAATATGTGAAAGTTTTTCTTACCCATTAATTCATCCAAACGTTCTGTTAAACATATGGAACTTCCACAGCAAGAACGCTAAGTGAGAGACCCTCAGTAACTAATAACCTGTTTACTGAATAAAAAGTTAGTATCTAAAACACGTAATATTACACAACTTTCACTTGTAAAAATAATTGGCCAAAAATGTTGGACTACGTCAGCTGAATACAACTTGAAAAAGTCTAATAAAGCTATATACTATGCTATGTATAGCAAAAAAACGTTCTTCTAGTAAATAAAACACACGACTGTTAACATGGTTTTTTATCTGTCCTCAAAAGATAAAATATCGAGGTTTCAGCTTTGAATATGCACCTTTCACCAACCAATACTCGAGATGCATTATTGCATTGCCATTATTTATCTTTAATACCGTGACCTGTGATATAAACGATCTCTTCTTAGTCATGAAACGATATGTGTAAATGCAGAATGACAGCCTTCTATTTTGTAAGCTAGATCCCAGCTCTGTACGATACGCCAATTAATACAGATACTTTTCACACACTACTACTTCTCCAGTATCTTTTATCTGATAATTCTGGTAAATGATCGATCACACCTTAAATATTTTGTTCTAATGAAAATAACTTTCAATTACTTATACTACTTAACAGCTTGCTAACGTTAGCTTTGCAATATTTTAATTCATAATAATATATTTGTGTACTCAGCTATTTCTAAAATCTTGCGAGGCAGATATTTTTGATGAGGCATGCCATTCTCAATTTCTTTCTTTTGGTATTCAAATATAATTTGATTAGTTTTTACTTCCCTTGGCGATGTCGATTTTCCTTTCTGTAAATTTTCAGTTCAAACCTATAATAAATAATAATATATTCATGATAATTATAAACGCGTGGGATCTAAGAGGTTAGAAAATCAAATACAAAACACGATAAAAACCGATAGTTTTCAACAAATGGATCATTCTTCACAAGGGGCAAAGGCAATATGATGCAATGGAGTGAAAAGTGCGGACATAAATTGAAAAACAGGAAGTAAATTTGATTGGTTGCTGTGTCATGGAACAAAAAGGTCAATTTGAAAGTTAAAGACAAAATTACGAAAATGTATAACAGCATAATTACCAGCATAATTTATTTTAGATAGTTAATGTTTATTCATATTTCATTTTGCACTGAATACGAAACAAATACGAAAGTAAAAATAGTACAAAATTAAAGATGAACTAGTGGTGTGATGAAATACACGATAATGTAAAAACCATCAAATAAACTTTATAATAAAATAAATAAGAAATATAGATAAAAACAAATTTATAGGAAAACATGAAGGCAAGCAAAGTATTAGAAATATAGTACCTAATATAAAAGGTCTTGTTTGTTTGTTTTTTAGAGCAGAGCCACAATGGGTTATCGGCTGTGTCCCTCGCGAGGAATCGAGCCCTGGATTTTAGCATTGTAAGTTCGTAGACTTGTCTTTGTTCCCAGCGAGGAACATATAATGTCTTAGATTGTTTGTGATAAAACTACTAAGACTATTTTCCGCCATCCCTAGTTTTGAACTGTCAGCCTCGGGAAAAGCAAAAGGCTAACAGTACTCACCACCAACTTTTTGGATACTCTTTTAACAACGAATAGTGGAATAGTGGTATTAGGCGACACGTTATAATTGCCCCACGGCTGAAAGGGTTTGATCTCGCATCTTGCAGATTACAAGTCGAGCACCCTAACCATTAGGCTATATCATGTCTAATAGATATATATATATTATTAAATAAGTAAGACAGATAAGATAGAGGTGGCAACGAGAATTTCAAAAATGTAAGTATCATTTTTAAATGACAGAGGAAACATTAAAGATCATAAGTCATTAATTACAGAATCAGATTTTATGCCATAAGGATTAATAGTATTAAGTTTGTTTGTTTTGAATTTCGCACAAAGGCAGTCAAGGGCTATCTTTACCAACAAATAGCGTGACTGGCCTCACAAATTGCAAGTCCAGTGCCCTAGCCACAAAGCCACGTCAGGCCTAAATAATAGTATTAAGAGTGGCAATCTAGAACGAACTTCTTTTCATTTTCTATCTGTTTGAATTAGAATCTCGTTTTGATACACAAAAGACTCGTAAAATTCTTAGAAAGATTGGGTGTTTTAAAGTTTTAAGCATCAGGAAAGGTTTTTTGGGTGTAAAATAGAAGATTTATGATTGTTAAAACGTTGTCTAAGGGACTTTTGAGTTTTCGTAACTTACTGATATCGATGTTTTACATTATATGAGAGAAATTATGTTTAGTGTAGTACAACTATTTTCTTTTTCTTTTACAGTGGCTTTGTTTGTGTTTTTCGGAGAAAGATTCAGTAGTCTTGAACTTTCTGGCAACAAACTTTATTACAAGGCTGACAACTATTTTATGGAAGGGTGTTGCTAATTTTTAGCATGAACCAGAAAAATAATTCTGATTTTTGTTTTTCTGGAAGAAAACTACACAATTTTCGGATAAAACTTTAAAAGTCGTGAGAAGTTAGTAGGGAGGGGTAGCAGTTTCGTATGGTGTTTTTCACACCTCCAAAAGAATTTGGAGGTGAGTATCCGGGAGTAGGACTGGCGCCCTAGTCCGGACACCGGGTGGGCATGTTTCGGTGTAACGAGGATTCGAACCTGCGACCCGCAGATTGCGAGTCGAGTATTCTAACCACCTGGCCATGCCGGGCCAGGGGGGAGGGTAGAGACGATGATGCCATAGTGCCATGCTCACTAGAGATGATTACGTCATAGTTCTACGAAGTGGCACCAGATAGACTCTGCTTTCTTAGGGGAGGGGGTGACATCATAGTTTGATGTAGTGGCGCTAGAGGACATGTTGCTAGGGGTAACGTCATAGTTCCATGAAGTCAACATGTGTCAACATGTCATCAACTATATAATTTTTTTCAGTAACAGTCTTAATATCAATATTTTATCTAACTTGCATAACATTGTTTTTATAATTATCAGTACTGAAAAGCTTTTATTACAATTACAGTTTCGCTTAATTATTTTTGCTCTAGTTTTATAAATTTTATAGTTTTTACATACATATTTGATTGCATGACGTACGTTTTACAAGAGGCGGATGGTATTCTTACAGGCAGATAGTTCTACACTTCCATAGGATTGTATACAGATTTCAACTTCTCTCAACTTATGTTTATAAAAACTGTGGCTTACCAGATATACCAACTTTCAAAGAAATCACTTTAACCCTTTTAGTTTTACAGCAGTCCAAACTTAGCCTGAAATTCTTCGTTTTCTTCTTCTTTTTTGCACCAGTGATAAAAAACACACAAACTTTCCTTAAATTTATTTCTTTCAAGCTTGCTACATAGTTTGCACATATATTCATCAAGCTTGACAGCAAATTTGGTTTTAGTAGCTCAGGTATTCTCGGAGATATTGGCCAAATGAATGCTAAAATCTCATAAAGTTTTCCGTTCATCTGGAGGCAAAGTGGCTAACTCGATCGCATTGATATTTTTGCTAAACATTATGGTATTAGCAGCAATGGGGCCTTTTTAATTTTATAGAAATCTGATGCGAAATTTGAAATTATCAGCCCAAAACCACTACGATTTTTGCATACCACTTTTCATCAGGCTTACTAATAAGAGCGCTTCCAAGTACACGATTGTCTTCATTTTCGGCATATAGCTAGAACAGTTTATAATATCACTTTATCTACTATATAAAACCATACAAGGAACATGACATCTATTGAAAAACAACTTGGCTTAGAAAAATGTGGAGAAAGCAACTGAAAGATATAATGTTCAAACAACCTCTACTGTGGTTTTGACTTACATTTTTATAAGGTTGTTGTTTTCCATACTATTATATATTATATACATTACTACATACTAATTTAGAAGGTTGAAAGCTTAATGTTATAACCTGGAACCTAATGTTGAACTTTTATTAGGACTGAGAGGTTAAAAAGTAGTTAGAGGAGGCCTCTTCTGTCATACCAATCGACCTCACTTAGTTCATGGAAATATTACTAGGTAACATCACATTCAGTTAACGTATTGTTACGTCTCCGTTCGCTAGTTGATTTTCCGTAACTTCGTTCCGACGAAACTTTAGCGACACAAGTCCTTTCTTAATAAAACCGGTTTATTCTTTCTGAATATAACTTTACCGATACACTTATTTTCAACAGTCGCTCTATAACAAACGCTATAACAACTAACGTTAACTTCAACAATACTTTCTGACTGCAGTTCAATTACTCACTACCTACACACATTGTCACGTCACGCCGTGACCATCTTATATATACCAGACCACCCCCAATCTAGCAAATGCTAGAGCACTCCCGAAGGAACAGGATAGTTCTAGAAAACGGGTGGCATGATACTAGTCACGTGATCTCGCTGACGCAACACTGTCCCCTCCTTAGTATTGTTCGTCCCGAACAATAGCCACTTACAATAAACCAATAACAATTAACAATAACTTAATTAAATGTACAGAATTACAAACACAAAATTACAATTCAACAAAGTCTCTTAATTTTACGGGATGTATCTTCTTCTGTACTGGACTCCGTCTCGTTGGCTTCTGCTTCATGTACGGTTCATCTGCTTCATCAGTAAATGTCCTATCATCGGTAACAGTCACATCAGTGGTAGTAACTTCATCAAGAGCTTCATTGTTTCCCTTCTCAAAACTGAGTAGAGTTTCTTCTTCGACGTTGGCTTTTTCAGGTGACACCTCTTCAGCAGCGTCATTTGTTCCTTTGTCCACTTCGTCCCAACTGAAATGTCCTGGACCGTGATAATGCCAAAGCCTGTTGGTATGCGCCACTTTTGGCTTACCTCGCCGACCACATTTTACCCAGAAAGTTACGTCTGAGAGACGATCCACTATGTCATATGGGCCTTCCCATGGAGAAGACAACTTAGGAGACTTCCCTTTGGCCTTCCTGGGATTATACAACCACACCTTGTCTCCTGGTTCAAGGCTGACTTCAGTAGATTTCTTATCATGAGATAGCTTCATCGAATCAGCAGACGTTTTCGAGTTTGAATGCACTTGATGGTGAATATCATCCATCCTTTCCGACACATTCTCAGGCAACTCTTCAT
>NW_013668068.1:70893-75838 GCF_000517525.1 Limulus polyphemus
CCAGCTACCCCCAATCTAGCAAATGCTAGAGCACTCCCGAAGGAACAGGATAGTTCTAGAAAACGGGTGGCATGATACTAGTCACGTGATCTCGCTGACGCAACAGTATACTGATTAATGAGTGATAGAGTTATGCTTATCATTTTATGATGGTAGGTGATTCAGATCTGTTTGAGGGATCCAGCTATAAATTTATCAGGATATCTCTTCCATTTGACGAAACACTGTTTGTTTTTACCTATTTCTCGTATGCGTAATATTTCTTCAATGGTGTAGGTGTCGTTGGGAGACTTGACGTGTTGTAATTCTGATTCGTAAAATGTTCTGTTTAATTTTTCTTCGAAATAGTCTCGCAATTTATACACCGATAGATTTATCTCTAATTTCTTGTAAGTCGTAAGGACTTCATCTATCCATCCAAGCATACAACCTTTCTTAAATTGATGCTTTACTTTACTAATTCGTACGTGATCACTACATTCAATCGAAATTTTACTTTTGTGAGCGGTTTGTAAAGTGTTTTCCAGTCCACTTTGTGATTAACGTCCATTGGTTTCATTTTAATACAACAATGATACGATCAAACATAAGCACTGACTATGTTTTCCAATATGGTGATATATTTGTATATTCCATGATGAATAAAATAGCACCACATACTAGTTTTAAGAGTGTGATTAGATCTTTCTACTATAGATGCTTTTGTTTCATTATTCGTAGTAAAGAAATGAATGTCTTGCTCTTTGATATGATGTTGAAACAGACAATTAGTAAATTCTGTTCCTGCATCAGTTTAAAGGCTTTTTGACCGTGTTTTAAGATCTGTTTGAAAGCCTTTGAGAGTTTTGCTCCTTTATCTTTTAGCAGAACAACCCATATGTATTTAGAGAACACATTGATACATGTAAGCAAATCTTAAACTGATTGTTATGGTGATTTAGGTTACCTCCCCCCCCCCCTGCCACAGCGGTATGTCTGTGGACTTACACTGCTAGAAAACGGATTTCGATACCCGTGGTGGTTAGAGCATTGTGTCGCTTTGTGCTTAACTTTACAAACACACAAACTTAGGTTAGAGAGATCCACTAAATTTATCTGCCATTGTTTATCGATCCCAAAAAATGATAACTGGTTTCTTGAAGTTTTATTCCTTACTGATTTGTGTAGAGTGTATACAGCCTTATGAGTTAACCAGTTTTGGGTATGTTTTAGAGTGATGGATTTATTTAACACTTTCATAGATCTAAATAAAGGCTGTACCTCGCCAGAACTAGCAGGATGTGTAGGTAATAGATAGATTGTAGAGTTTGATTCACATTAGACTTTATATACCATGACTAATTAACTTAAACGAACTTTTTATTGGATTTACCATCAACACAGTCTTTAACAATAGTAATAATTTGAACTTTACAATAGGCTAAGTTAATTCTTAGATGGCTCTAAATGTTACTAGAGTTAAAAGGCTGACGACAGTCAAGAAACAAATATATAAATTATACAGCAATACTTTATTAAAAATGAACACATTTAGATACAGAACATTTGGGTCTCTTAACAGTCTCATCTCCATGCTTCGTATACATTTCCAACAACTTCTTGTGTGATCTTCATACCTCAGTCATTCTGCAAGTTCTTTCCATCTGGTAGGGTTAAAATGTTTTCGTTTTCTTAGTACGTCATTGATCAGGTCAATTATGTTACTTTTTTGGGACAGATATTCCACTAATAACTAATTCTCTTTGATCATTCCACGTTAGATCCCCACTGGAACATACTAAGTTTAATACTATTTCATCTTTCATTTTATATTCCTTGGAAAACGCTGTCAACAATCTTTTAATTTTCATGAGCTGATGATTCCATTTTGATTTTAACAGATTCCATGTTTTTTTTTTATTATTCTATTGGCTTTACTTGTCAAACCATAAAATAATGAAAGTATTGGAATTATGACAAATGGTAAAAACCAACCTTTTTGTATTAGTAAGTTTTTTTCTGTTTAACATATTCTTTCTTAACAACAAACTCTCTCAATAATGACTTGTATAATCTAAATTTCTGCTTTTTTATGCTCGTCATGGGAACATTAACCTTTAAAACATATATAAAGCTCATTTACAAATACATTCTATTCCTTTAATCCGTTTACGTGTTGCTTTAGGTAATGGGTGGAGCAACTCTTGATATTGTTTAACTCTAAGTGTCATGCAGGGCCGGATTTGGATGAAGAGAGGCCCTAGGCTATTCCATTTGTGAGGCCCCTCCCAATCTCCACCCTCACGACTAGAGGAAGATGGAAGATTGTTTTAAACATGATTCAGTGAAGCCGAGGATGATGACGGGTGTTTAAACTTCCCCAATTCACAATTCCTCCTCTAAAGGAAATAAGATGTTATTGTTAAATACCGTAGTGATTGAAAAAATACATAAATGTTAAAATTAACAATGTGAAAAAATTTTGCAATAACCGAACTTTGTAAATATTTTGTGGAATAAGCAGGAATTTTTAGGAAAATGAGATTGTAAGTTTACTGTTATATTCTTTAAAAAAACCTTGAGCTTACAGATTTTATTGGCTAGAAAGTGTTAATAAGATGATCATGACTACCTGACAGTGAGTGTGACACTTTTAGATCCTACTATATGTTGTCATTAAACAGTCAGTTTTAAAATACATATTAAGAAACAAAGAAACTACAATCATCAAATACACTAAGTCTAAAAAAGTTTTTTCTAGACTTCCTGATAGCAAAATCATTCAAAAGTTCATCAAAATTTGTTTGTCTAAGCTTGTCACTTTCAATGCACAGAATGCTCAGTGCGGACAACCTCTCTTGAGACATTGTGGCCCTTAATTCATTTTTAATTCTTTTGAGTCTTGAAAAAGGCCTCTCTCTCCAGAGCAGTTAGTGACTATTAAGCTAAGAAATAGTCGCATGATTGCTTCCACAAGCATAAATTGCTTCCACAGTGCATGCTGTGTGGAGGATGAAAAAAAGGTATAAATTTCATTGATAATGTCAAAAAAGTTCATTGCATCAAGGCAGCAATCAACAGCCGAACGGCCCACTAAATTTAAAGAGTGACCAGCGCATGGAATAAATCTTGCAAATTTGTTTCTTTCGAGTACTTTTTGCTGCATACCGTTGTACCTACCAGCTATGTTGGGAGCATTGTCGTAAGACTTTCCTCGGCATTTTCTAAAGTCAATTTCAAGCTCAGTAGTCAGATAGTTAAACATTAAATCAGCCATGCTTTCTCCTGAGTGGTCTTTTAGCTCAAGGAAAGTTAAAAATCTCTTACTTCGTAAACCGTCTTCAGGAGATACATATCTGATAATTAAAGTCAACTTATCAGTATGTGAAATGTCAGGGGTGGAATCTACTGACAAGCTGAAATATCCAGCCTTTTTCACGTCACTCAGAATTGCATCCTTAACTTTTTTTGCCATGAGTTGAATCATTTCCTCACATACAGTTTTTGACAAATAAAAGGGATTTCCTGATCCGGAATTTCCTTACAGATTGATATGAGTGAGTAAAAATGGATCAAATTTTGCTACTAGTTCTAAAAGACCAATATAATTGCCGTTATCTGGAGATCCAAATTGTTCATTGTTTCCTCTGAATGGTAAGCCTCGTTCTGCATGAGTGCATATTACAGCGATAATTCTCTCCATGACATGCCGCCAGTACTGTTGTTCTGCTTTTATTTGTTCCTCTAGCTTTGAAATTAATGTTTGCCATCGCTTTCTTGTTAGGTAGGTCAACATGGCATTCCTGTGCTTCTCTGAGTTTTCATGAGTTTGGATAAGATAGCCAATCATCCAACCCTTCAGAAGCTAAAGCTGTAGCAAAAGATGCAACGTTTGGAAAGAGTTTACAAACAGAGCAATAAATCCTGCCTTTTCAGGGAGAATACACAAGCCACTCTCGGCTATCTATTTCCACATTGACTTTTGTTGGATAAAAAAGAGCTTTTGTGCACAACCTGGACTGCTTTTTGTATGCTCGCTTGGAATTTGATGTTGAACTTGAGAGGGGCCCCTCTCTACCCAATAGGATATTTCCTCATGTAATAATTCTGTCCACAAACGAACGTCTGTTACAGTAGATCTATGTTTGGCATCATCTATATCTGCATCTGGAATAGCTTGGACTTGGCCAACCTTACCAGGTGTGAGCTGAACATACTCACTATCCACATTATTTTCTTGTGACTCTTTAGCCTCTCCCTGTCCGGTAAGTGACTCTTGAATTAGTTCTATATTTTCATTTTGAGCCGACATCATGTCTGCTTCCTCATAATCAGCTTGCTGTTCCGCGTCCTGCTTCGCTGTTCCTGTTTCAGGGAGGTTTTCTTCCGGTTGAATGCTAGTAGTTGGCTGGATAGCTTCACCACACTGATTTCCTTGTGTTAGTATCAATGTCTCTGCTTCACCGCTGGCACTTGTTGCTTCTGTCTGTCGCTGATGCAAGAAGGCAGTGATTGGTCTTAACTTCTTTGCCATATCATTTTCAAGTCTCTTTCTCTGGCACTTGCTAGCACCACGGTCAAATCTTTTACTCATGTTCATATTAGAATCTGAAAATAAAAAATAAAATTAATCTTCAAAAGTTATAAAAGAGACATAAAAATAATCACCAAAATCAAAAAGCCACCGGGCCCTATCTAGGTTGTCTGAATGCATATGAATTGAAGTGAAAGAATACAAAAAATCAAGAAAATAAACAGTATTGAGGAAATAAAATAAAATCATAACAATAATAACTTTAAAAATTAACAAGTTTGAGAACAACCACACTCATACAACGTTTGGCATTGCGAGAAAAAAGATACACTCATATATTGACACTGAACAGACCATCCATCTACCTACTCCCATCCCTTCACCAGGCAACATTGCGAGAAAAAAGGATACACTCATATATTCACACTGAAC
>NW_013668068.1:75859-81897 GCF_000517525.1 Limulus polyphemus
TATTCACACTGAACAGGCCATCCATCTATCTACTCCCATCCCTTCACCAGGCAACTGCCAAGTCATTTCATGCAGAATATTTACAGTTTGCAGCCAAGTGGCCGTGTCTACCTTAATATTATTTCATTCAACTATGTACCCAATATATACGCATATACACATACAAACATATTTTACATGTACATATATATACACATTTTACATGTACATATAGATACACACATTTTACATGTACATATATACACACATTTTACATGTACATATATACACATATATCATATATATACACCTATGCATACACACACATATATCATACATATACACCTATGCATATGTATAACTAAGCAGTTATTAATATGCTACAATTAAAGACCAGACAGGCCTGTCATGTTTACTATTTAGTTGTATTTCCCAAACAAGGAGAATTTACCGTTTCTGAAGTGAAGATTGAACTAAAATGATTATTTAAAACTTCGACTATCTCATTATTATTTTCAAGTATCCTGTCGCCTATTTTTAAAGGTCCTATCCTGTCTTTCATTTTGTTGTTTACTTTATAATACTTAAAGAATTATTTTGGATTTTTATTTCTGTTCATCGCTAATCTAATTACTCTTTCCCTTTTACTTTTCCGTATCATCCTATTTAACTCATTCCTTACAATTTTATAAGCAATTCCATCCTCTTCCCTTTTAGTCTGTCTATATATTTTATGTTTTTTCTTTTTACTATTAATTAACCTGCTTATATTTATTATTATTATTATTTATTCCACCATAAGGGCTTACTTTCTTTATTTTTACGAATAGATTTGTACGGAATACACTCTCTTTGAATTTTATCTAACTTACACTTAAATATTTCAATACAGCTTTTATTTATAAAATCCCTGTTCCAGTCTATTGCAGCTAAGAGATTCCTGAACTTGAAAACGAGTATGCTTTTTTCTAGCGTTAACAATGACGCTACGAATCAGCGTAATTTTATTACTAACCTTACTAATGAAAACGACAACGTTATCTATCTAACGCACATTTATCTATCTCACTCCTTTCCTGGAAGTACAAAAATCAATACAGAAATCAATGCTAGTGTCGAGTTACTGACTTAAGACAGTTATTCTGAAATGGAGGGTTGTTTAGAGACTACAGTGTGTTATGACAGCATGTGTAAGAAAGGCCTATGACAGCGTCAAAAATATTATACACCTTGGCCGGAGGCCCGCCTAGATTTTGGGGCCCTAGGCTTCAGCCTGCCAAGCCTATAGGTAAATCCGGCACACTGTCATGATGAAAATATGACAAGAGATTTTACATAAAACATATAAAAACTGTTTATTTTCCCATTCATTTAGATATAACACCTATTTTTTTTACACTATAATGATGATGATTGTTAATGTGAAATGGAAAAGGTAGAATTGATTTATGAGGTTGATTAACAATGGGGCATCCAAACAATTCCAGATTATAACAGGGAATTTTAAGAAACTTCTCAATAACTACGTTTTCTCTATCCTCTTTGTAAAAACAATGGTAAAAGTCCTGACTGAGCAAATTAATCGCTTTCGCAGGGAATGTGAAGAATATAGCTGGTCACCCATTCATATTGACGATGACCTGTACCTGAAAGTTATTCACTCGAAAATGGTTGTATAAATAAAGACGCACCTATATATTCAGTGACTAAACGTTTGAATACTAGTTCTTTAATCATATATGGTCAGATAAAATCCTTCTAGATCTATCATGGCAGCAGTCATGATGATAAATTAGTATTTATAGGATGAAACATTAGCTTTATCTTAATTTGGTACATACACTATAATTTTACCTCCAGGAAATAGTCCCGTCCTCAAACGTAATTCGACTTACGTTTACAGCTTCGAATCGATGTTTAAGATATTATATGGTTACCTTCTTGCATCTTAATAATCTTCTTCAAAGTATTAGACACATGTCAGAAATATTTGTCTCACTGAAGCATTCAACTGAGATTTGTCTGTTTGTTTATTTGAAGTTAAGCACAGAGCTACACAATGGGCTATCTGTGCTCTGCCCACCACTGAGATTTGCCTCCGATATTCTTCAACAAAATACTGTACTGAGAATTGAAACAATATTACTCATTTCTATACCCTGATGAAATATATTCCGTACAATATAAAACACTGATAAATTCAAATGGTGATTTCTGCGTGTAAAAAATGTTGAGACATTCGTTTATTTTCTCCATTTTGAAAGAATAACCTATATGAAAATGTAAAATATGCGATACGTTTGAATTCTTTGTTCATTATAGAGTAAGATTATAATCGACTATTTTGAATTTATTTACCATACAACTATTGAGAAATAGAATTCTTAAATACGCGTTAAGTGTTTTGTATAGTTTATTTATAGAATTCAATCAATGCCTGTCTCAGGTCGAACAGATGAAAAATACTATACAATATATTAATCATAAAAGTGAAAATTATAAACCTAATGAAATAACATGCAAAGATCAAATGTTTATTCAAGAACTTTTCTATTGTTATGCCAAAATAGTATGTAAAATACAATCACAAAATAGCTTTCTCACTTAAATATTAACAAATACAAGTGAAACTATGATGCTGATGACAAAAACACGAGTTTCGTAAAACTGGACATTGAAAACGTCCTTTGACTTTATGAGCTTGAGAAACCAAATGGATACAATATAGTAAGCATACAAGCGAAAACTATACATCTAATGAAATAATATGCGCAGATATCAAACGTTTCGTCAAGAACTTTTTTTACCATTATGCTAAAAATACACAAAACACAATCAGCGACATAACTGTCTTGCTCAAATATTAGCATATAGAAGTGAAAAGTATAATATTGATGATGTAATCACATGATGTCACCTAGCAATGTGCCCTTTGGTAATGATTATGCAATCATATATTATCTAGCAACGCGCCCTCTTGTGGCAGACAATTTTCGTTTCCCAAGTGTTATCTCTAGTGCTTGAATAATGCCTCTTTGTTGTTTTCTTCGATAGTTAGCATGGTTCTGTTAACTGTTATTTATTAAATTGATGTGTTAAACAGCATGGATTCCAGCGTTTGAATGATGTATTACTATTTACAGTGAAGATGCTTTTTATAAGCAGCACGTTTCTAGTAATTTAAGTATTAAACGATGATTTTAAATCCTATGGTGTCCGTTACGGGAAATGATGAGTTATTTTGACAAATAACATACTTTTATAGCTAAAATGATCTACTGTGCTGGAAGGATGCGCTATTGTTGACAACCAAGTTAAATTTATAGTTAAAGTTAAGTTAAATTATATTTCATTACTGTTAACACTGAACATACTTTCTTAGCTAACATGTTTTATTTGTTGTTATATACTAAACGAATTTATTAAACATCATGTCTTATAGTACTGGAATGGTGCCTGATTTTTGACACTGCTGATATTTTTATAGTTTGCATGATTCTGTTAATTGCTATATATTAAACGGATAGGCTAAATTTGGATTTTTTTTTTTCATAAGTGCAGGTGAGACTGGAAAAATCGGATCACATATGAAATGTTTCATTCAGTATTAATTAACTTCCCCGTCTAACTAATTACATATTAGTTTAGAGAATTTTATGATATTATAGAAAAAAACAAACTACTATAGATTTGGAAATAATTTTATTATTACTATTATTGTAGGGGAGATGCTATTTCTTGTAAAGCACAAAACTAAAGAATGGGCTATTTGTTCTCTGTCCATCCCCGGTATCGAAATCCGATTTTTAGCGTTATAAGCCAAGAGACTTGCCGTTGAACCACCGGCATTTTTTTTATTGAAGAGTTGGAGTGCTTGAAGGACATATATCATTTAATGTTATTTAACTATACCCCTTTCAGATAAATATGTATGCTGATCTGGGCTTGTTTTAAACTAAGAGAAATTATAATAGATTTGGAGAAAGCATAGTTTCTAATTATTGGAAGGGAAAATTGGAGTAATCGAGAAACATGCGACACGTGAAATTTAGTGCTTTTTTAATGTCTCGTACGGACAATAATATGCTTGTCCGATTTTACCCATTACCTACAAAACAGCTAGTACACCTATAACGTCTTAATGTTTGTTTGTTTCGAAAATATTAGATATTTTGTGGATAACGACCAGTTATTACATTAACCCTATACATTTTTATTCTTTCAATTTCATTCTCTATAAAAGCACCACTTTTTGTTATATACATATTTAATTGTTTTGGATGAAATAAAAATTGTTACATTTTGTCATACATTAATATTTTTCCTTCTTCTAATTCAGAGAATTCAGACTTTCTCTTTAAAGAATTTTATGTCAGACCCCCTGTTATTCTGCAGAATCTACCTTATCTCTCTTAGTGGTAAATAAATGAACTTGAGAATACTACAGAATAGATAAACAGAAGAAACGTTTGGTGTCATAAACACAAGATATCTTTATGTGGATGTTTTTGTCTCCTAATGATTAAGAGGAAGAGTCAATCACTGATGGGAGATGGCTGTCTGATAAAGTTGTCAGGCTTTTGTTGGTTTTACAAACTTCTATGACTTCTTCTCAGTGCAGTTGCTGACTCAGGAAGAACTGCCTCAATGTGATGCACCCAAATGTGTGATTCAGTTCTCCTGACGATTGATCGGCACTGACAACTGATGATGGTTCGATGACGAGGAACCCACTTTGAGACTAATAATGGTTGGAGACGGCTTGAATGGGAAATGAAGAAAAACTTTAATATAAGTTTAACATAACAGTAAATGTACAACGTTTCGACGAGGTTTTGTCATCATCAGGTACCTAGCTCCTTCCAGTCCACCTAAGGTGATTATGAACTGCCCCATGTTAGCACAGCTAACTGTGATTACCAAGAGATGGCAGCTAAATGGATGGAGGCCTGGATCCTCTACAACTGTAGGACATGCTAGCTGAAGCCGAGTGGAACCTGATGTAGGTTTGAACATACTTTAAGGCATCCACAGATACAAATCAATAGACAATAACAACATTGTTTGTGTGGTTAAGGTGAGTGGAATGAAGTGAAGCTTTGACCACTTTTAGGGATGAGTGTGTATTTTGTGTATGTTTGATTTTGTGTTCGCTAATTAATGGAAGAAAAAGGGTATTGTAACATTTAATTTCCAAGCTATTGGGTATCAAGTAGTAACTGCTCGAGTACTATACATTTAGCATCACTGGTATTAGTTATGGAATGTCTAAAACATCAAAAGCTTGCACAACTGAAAATTACTACCAGCAGTTCAAAAACTCAGCATTGCGACTCTTGCTCTCCGAGCAATTTTCAGAGGCTAAAGGTTACAAGCAATGCTCACTTGTGTAGTCTAGTAGTGGAGGTTCTACTAAGACTACACAATTCTCACTAGATTACACACAGTATACTTACTTGTGTATATAATTCCTTCAAGTGCAGTGAAGGAATTGTGCTTGGTTTCAGCACAGTAATTGAATCAGGTTATTATGGAACTAAATGGGATATATTTTGTTTTTTAGACTTGTTTGTTTTTCATTTTTCAAAGATGCTAACTGTAACTAGTGAATTATCTCGTGTATGTCGATGTCACAGCTTGCTAGTTTGACAGATGTCATGACAGTAAATCTGTTTTGCTCTAAAGCTTAGTTACTTTAGGTTGGGAAGTGTGTATTAATATATAAATAAATAAATAGCTTACAAACTATTGATTAAATTAATTATTAATAAGCGATTAAATTAGCACTATAAAACAATAATAAATTAAATATCGCATTACCGTTATCGGTCCAGGTTGTCAACTTATTGTCATAACAGATAATGTCTGCGGGTAATAGCACCCAAGTGCGATGGGGGATATCCCATCTATCAGACAAAATCCAAACACCGATGTCAATCTAGTCAGCCGTCATGGAAAATCATCAAAAAAGTCAATCAAATAAGGGTACGAAACTGTGTGCTTACACCCACAACGTCTCAGCTTTCACTGTCTATAACCAGTTGTGGGAAGGCAGTTAC